>NC_060961.1:3617500-3620000 GCF_910589235.1 Vespa crabro | reverse complement strand
GGATCCGCCTTTGCTTCGAGTAATATCCTGATGCACTTGCACGCCTCGCTACCAATCTTCGTGCACGCTAACATCAGAGGCGTCCAATCGGCACGCTTCAAACAGTCGATGGTTGCACCTAAAATAAGGAAGAAAGGGTCAGTGGAAAAAAAAAAAAACGAAAAAAAAACGAAAAAAATAAAATGAAACGTAAAAAAGGAAAAGAGGAAAAAAATAAGAAAAACGATACCGCGAAATAAAGATTGATCGTTATCAGCGAATATTAGAGGAATAAATTTTATAATATTTATTCTGAGATATATAAAAATGAAAGGAGAAAGTTCAAGCACAGCTCGCTTTGGAAAGCACCTTTTTCTATCAAGTATCGGAGAACGTTGGTACGCGCAAATTGCGCGGCTTCGTGCAGCGGCCTTTTCATATCCTTGTTAACGACGTTGACTTTAAAGTCGGGCCTTTCGAAAGCATCGCACAAATACTCGACAACGTTCAGATGACCTTCGCGCGCTGCAACGTGCATAGGAGTGTCACCGGAAACCGAATGCCGAAAAATCGTCCAATCCTGTACATCGTACTTTAAAGTAAGATTTTTAACTTTTAACAAATCTCCGTTTTGGCAGGCATGTAAATAATCACGCGATAGGTTAGGTATTTCATTTCCCTTTGACATTTCAAACGCATTAATTTTTCTTAATAAAAATGCGCGCGATTACTATTTCCTTTCGACTCTCGAGAAACGATTGCAAGTGGCACAACTCGAAACGATTGCGAATTTATCGTACGATCAAAAGTAAACGATTCGGTAGAAATACATTCGATATCACCAGATATCACGAACCGTATCGTGATGGTAACGGTAAATGCTGCCATCTGGTAATGGCGCTGCTTTCGATTCAAATTGAGCGCGAAATTTGAAACGTTCGTTCGGTGATCGTGTACGTGAAATTAAAAAAATACGAACAATGAATAAACATGGAAAGAGCACTTTACTAAGGAATATTATTTCGAGAAAAAATTTCACTTTTCGTATTACGTACAAACGCTTAGCTTCGAAGATAATTAACAACTTTACCTTTTAACGCTATATCTGCGCCCGTCCATTATATCGGCTCTATGAAACAATGCGATTAATTTCGTGCCAATCAAGTATTTCCGGGCAAAGCTTGCGTAATCATGTATACATTCTCGAGAAAAAACAATTCGCGAGTAAATTACTCGTGCAAAGATTCAAGGTTCGGACAAAACTATCCTTAATACTATATATTACTCTTCGAATAATCGTTTGGACATAATCTTTGCTTCATCCCATCTCTGTATCGATCCAACAAAATAATCCTGAAATTTATCCAACGAATAATGAGTAAATTCTCATAGTAATAGTACCCTCATTATATCATAAATCATATACACTAATTCACATATTCGATCTTATCTTTTTAAAAGGGATAAGAAATTTTATTGAAATATCAATATTTAAAAGATTTCTCTATCCCGATTACATAAATATTTCTTCCGTTTTTTCACTTCTCTTTAAAATCACTCTCTCCGATCCGATCGTAACCATCCATGGTCCGTTCTCTTTGTTACAATACTTACAACTTTTACCATTCTAAATAACGGTGTCAACGGTTTTCGAAACGGAACAAAGTTGCGCGAAGAGTTCCGTACGAGCTCGTACGAAATGCGATACGAAGTTTTCGATGTCAGTATTCTACAAGTATGATTTCAACGCTATCACAATTCTAGGAGAGGGAAGGGGCAGGCAGCCCGCCGATAATGTTTACTTTCACATCCTCGACGAGACCTTCATTGTCTTTATGTAAGCAGGAAGGTGTGCTATCGTTGTAACGACGTCGACGTCGGCGTCGGCGACGATCGTCGACCGAATTCACGCGCGAATCTAATAGTACGTGATCGTTGCTTCGATAACTACAATTTGGCCGTATAATCGATACGCCATAATTGCCAACGATCACCTGGCGCCGTTTCACCTATCAGGAAATTATCGCGTCGCGTATTTTCCCAATTAAAATTCGTATCCTCGAAATTTCCAATGAGATTCGTCGAATCAAAGATCGACTCATCTTTTCCATGTTCGTTATTATAAAGAACAACGAGCGGAAAGAATTACATACATTCTCTTTTCAAGTACACTATCGCAAAAGGTACGACGAGCATACTTAACGAGGCCGCATCTTTCACACTTTTTCAAACCGTGATTCTACAAACGGCACTCGTCTCTATCGGTCTCGAAGAAGAAGAAGAAGAAGAAGAATAAGAAGAAGTCAAAAAAGTAACGAATCCGATCCTTTTCCACGTAGTTCGCGAGATTCTTAAGCGTACAAGTTCAAGGATGTACAGTCCGATATGAACGTGTTGGATGTGTCTTGAAGGTCATCGAGTGTGCAAATACCATGATTACGCTTGTAGAAACGTAGAGACTATCCAGGACGTTTTTCATTGTTCCATCAGCCATATCGAAACGTATGTATACACGTACATA
>NC_060961.1:3500000-3612500 GCF_910589235.1 Vespa crabro | reverse complement strand
AAAAAAAAAAATTCGATATATCGATTTAACATAAAATCTCGATACTATAATTTCGAATAAAATTTCGATAAAAAGAAAAGGATAAAGAAGGAGTTGATCGTATGTTGAAGTTTAACGTCTAGACTCGAGCAACGCGTATCATCTTTGTCCTTTCTTTTTTCATGCCATCTCGTAAAGCACCGGTACCGGCGCGGCAACCGCATCGCAGCGAGCAAGCGAACGCCGCCGAAAGAACTGGTTCTTCTTCGGAGGGTGGTTAAACCCGATGCAATGCGTGCATTTAGTGAAACATCGCGTAGGAATGCAAACACTGAAGGGAGGGTAGAAACCTGCGTGGGAACCTCTCTTTGCCACGCTAAGCTGCCCGACCATGGAATTTGCACGAATTTTCTTACCTTTTTATTTATTTTTTTTTTCTTCTTCTTCTTTCCCTTCTCTTATTATTATTATTTCTTTTCTTTTTTCTCTTTCAACCGATCGATCTCGATATCTTCGTACATATATCGATACGGTACAAAGTGGAGATAGGTACGAGAGATCGATATCAAACGTGCGTCGAGCCGTAACGAAAATTAATTGATGATTATAATATACAAGAATCTACTAGATATGTATGTATGCAGGTTACGCGTTAGCCAATCTCTAATCTGAACTCTGAGCGGAGTTACTAACATCCCACATCATCTATCTAGGACAAGTATGTCGTTGAAGAAACGTTATAAAGATCGGGATGATTAAATTATCTATATGCACTTTGAAGAAAACTACGATAGTTTGTTTAAAAGTATCCTATTGTAAAAGGTATTTAAATCCGAAACGTTTAGATCTATTTATCTAACAAAAATATTATTCTAAAATAATTCTCTTGAAATAATAATCTAAAGTCACGGACAAGTCCTACGAACGAAGGATAAACATTCTTATGTTTCCTTGACACCATACCATATTCTCCAAACAGGCGTGTATACAACTCGATGCCGTTTACGGATTTCTTAAGTTTCAAGGTATCCTTATTTGATCTTCGTAAATGAAAGATAAGAAATAATTTTTCCTCGGCTTTTATTTCATGGCGATTATTTTTTAAGTTGCCTCCTCACGATAATAACGAATGTTCAAGACTAATTAAAGAAATCCAATTAACGTCCCAATTATTAAGAATAACGAAGAAACGTAAAGATATACGAAAATATATGAGAAAACTTTTCTAGAATTTACGGTTAATGGGAGTAAAGCGTTACGAATCACGCTACGAATCAGTCCATGAAACTAATTCTCATTCGTAATATCTCTTTTGTTCTTTACGATTAATCTACGAAGGAGGGTAGAAAAGAATTTGATCATAATCCGTTATTAAATGTGATGTAACGATGATAATGTCGTTTGAACATTAACATTTCCGGATTTAATTCTTACATCCTTGTCAAGGATGAATCAACGTTGTACGTTCATGAGTATTGTATGTATATACCTACGACGTACATAATGCAATTAGCATTCGTGACATACGATAATTATTCGTGTTTTATTAGAAGATCGAACGATGTCCTGGCTTGTTTTGATAATCGAAATTGTTTGATTCTTTTGAATTTGAATAACAAGTGTTCGGGTAAAGGAACAGAGTGATTGGATTGCAAGTTACATCATTCTTTAAGAATGTCACGGATTCAGGTCTCCTTTTCGGGTTAGTAGAGAAAAAAATAAAATAAATCGATGATGTAGAAAAAATACTCCGATATTTAATAAATTTCTGAGATACCAATCAAAAGATCTCATCAAATGAGTAAGACTTCGAACTATTTCGTTTGAAATTCATTTTTCGAGTTTCTCTTATGTCCTTTTTCCTTTTTACATTATACATATGTAAATTGTACAAGCTTCATAAAGTTCATTAATTTCAAAATTTATCGATTTCAAAAATGTTTAATTTTATTTGATTGAAATAAGTAAATGTATCCAAATATCAATGGAAATTAAATTCAATTTCAAAGAAATCTTGATAAGATTTCTTTTTTTAATGAATTCTAACAGTCTGGAAAGTTTGCACTTATAATTCAGCAACATCCTGTGTATATACATGTGTGTGTGTGTGTGTGTGTATACATATATAAATTCCATTTTTGGAGTTCGCTCGAGTTAGGTTAACGACCTCAACAAATACAAAGATTTGCTTCGCTCACCTTCGTTCAAACTTTTTACTTTTATTTCTTCTTTTTTTCTTCCGAAATCTCTATTTCATTGGTTTACAAAGAAGATGAACGAATCGATAATACCATTCAATAGGATTCGATTGTCGTCGTATTAGTTACGCCGTAAGCTCCTCGGAAAGTTGCGTATGAGACGATATCTCGTGTTCAATTACGAATTTATCAGGTAGCGACACTATTCAATCGAAATACCAAACTTTTGATTAGACCACCTCGATACGATGTCTCATACACCTTCTCTTCATTAACGCATTAACTTGCAAGCTATTTTTATAAAAATCGATGTCGTCAATATAATAATTTTATTTTCTATCGTTTCTTATATTTCGTCATTATTCATTATTTCACATAATTCATCAGTTGTCATTATTTTATGCATCACATTATCGTTCATCATCGATTACATTGATAGAATCAAGTATCGGTCATCTATGAACACTACGGCATTCAGCATATTAAATTCAAAGGCAATATGTGAAAGGTCATCACGGTCTTCTTTAGAATAAGAAAGTATTGCAAGAAAGGAAGCAACGACCTTGATTATCTTAGATATTTCTAAAAAATAAATCGCTCTTTCGTCCAATAATTATCATATTTTCGAACACCTTTCAGGAGGAAATTTGATAAAAAGAATCATAGGATCAACCAGTAGAATTATAAAACTGTAGACTACAACGAGTAGGTATGTCGATGCGAAGTGGAAACGACCTTCCAGTGTCAGCGACCACGGGTCACTCGTCTTGAGGAGAACGTTGCGGTTATGGTTTACGTATTACAAAGTTGGTGAACGTTGTGACTCGATGTACTCGAGGATCAACCTCGATCATCGTACATATATCATTCGTACGTTATAATCGACGACAAACTTGTCATATGAAAAGCACATGATTCTGAACAGGGACGGTGCAATTAAAAAATATCTAATTAATGAAACGAAGAGAGGAATCATTTTCTTTGATTTTCTCTCGTAACTATGCCATACTTTCTATTTGTTCCTTTCGAAAGAACTTCCTTAAGAAAACGAACCTTACCTGTTCTTTTAAAGATAAAGGAGAATAAAAGTTTCGAAATTCAAGGTGGTCATAAAAGAAAGCTTGCAAGGAATCGTTCTTATATTATTCGTTTTGAAGATAATCGATCTTTCAGAGAGCTTCTCTCGAGACATCCGTCCCTGGTTCTATCCGCCTCGCGGACGGTGACAGACGCGCAACGCAAGGCGATTGTCTACGTGACCATCGTTGCTTCCTGCCCGATGTGTCCTACATATCCGCTTGTCGATGTCACTCGGCTCGGTAGACTCGCGTTCCATCGGAGACTCCACGAATCTCGATGTTTTCTCGTTGTCTCTCTATCACGATATAAATAAAAAATTCTTTTTCATATTTTTCTCTCTAGGTACTGTACATACGATGTTAAAGTACTTGGATCGTTTTCCTCATCGTCGCGACATAGAAAATCTATTTGTTTTTTATTTTCTCTAGGTCAACCCGTTGTTGAAATACCTGGAGAAAATGCAACGGTTATGACAGATGTTGAACAAATTACGTTAGAAAATAACGAGACAAGAGATCAATCGACGAACAATACCCTCCAAGGATCACCAACAACCGTGCACTTCCTTCATGTGCCTAAACACACGGAAACGCAGCTTGGCTCGTCCGTTCTTTTGCCATGCAGAACGACGAATCCCGTTGCTGAATGTCAATGGTCCTGGCAGCCATTACCGCCAGTTCATCTGCCACTTCCAGACATCAGTGAGAGTCCAAATGACTCCATGTGTTAGTTTCGTTTTTTTTATAATAGAATTATCTAAATGAATAAAAGGACATAAGCAAGGAGACCTTCTAACGCGATATTTTTACGCGTCTTCTAACGCGTCTCTTTTCTTTTTTTTTTTTTCTTTTTTTATCGATAAAACAACATTTACGAATTCCCTATTTCGATCTTTAGCAACTACAACGTCACCAACATCGACAACGTCAACCCCAACGGCACATTCATTGCCAGTGAGACAATTTCCAGCTTTTGGAAACAGCAGTAACGATTGTTCCGTTCGATTTTCGAGTATGAAGCATGAACAGACTGGATACTGGACTTGTGCCGCAAGGAATTCAACGAACGATCCTTTCACCGCCACGGTACCCGCCAAGTTAACCATCGTTAACGATCAAGGTACGAATCGCGAAGGATCACCGTTCGCATCAAGAGTTTCTTATCGAAAGATAAGAAACGCATCGTGCGTAATAAAATTGACCAAAAAGACGTTATATACTGCGTATACTTAATATATAGCTTTCGAAAATAATATTTGCACAATTGTTTTTCGATTACCAAGAATTATAGGTGTCTTTTGTATCTTATCTTTTTATATCGCTAAATTTTTAAAAGTATGTTTGATTACCATGGTCTCTTACGTAGTCGTCGAAAAATATATACGCCATCGTATGATACGAATACGGCGCCGTCCCACCGTGTTGTTTTCGACATAATCGAAAATTACAGACAAAATAATCGCGATTTACGCGGCAATGTTTTAATTATTGTGGCATTAACAATTTATTTATTCTGCTTCAAAAATAAATTTTTGTCGAATCATGATGGATCCAATCGACGTTGTTAATTAAAATGTTGATATTACAATTTTATATAGAATAACAAAGAAAGGATGAAAATGAAATAAAAATAAATTTTTTAAATGAAAACGATGATATGATACGCTTTTCAACGTATAAAAACAGATCTATCGAAAAACTTCGATATATTAAAATACAACAAGAAAATATGTTTCACGTAGGATCTCTCATTACCTTCGTTAAGCACGAAGAAGCGATAGAGGTTGTAGCAGGCTCCTTCGCACAAATAATGTGCAGAACAAAATTACCTGTACGCGAGTGTCAATGGTCTTGGCGAAGATTGAACCAGTCCGAACCTTGGAATTTAGAAGTAAAGAAATTTCCAGCTTTTGGAAACGACAGCACCGATTGCAGCATCAAATTCAAAAATGTTCTAGCGGAACAGGAAGGCTATTGGAGTTGTGGTGCACGTATAGATCCAAATTCGTCATTTGTACGATCGAATCCAGTTCGATTTTTAATATCTGAAGGTATGCAAAAATATAATAGTCTAGGAAATTTAATCCTATTTCTTCATTACGCGTTTGCTTTGCTCCTCTTACTCATGTCACTTTCTAAATTGATATCTTATTTCAGTTGAATTCGTACAGTTGTCACGCGGCGTACAAGTAGCTGCCGGTGAATCCGTGCTTTTAAGGTGCTTGGTCAATAAACCCGTAATACGCTGCGAGTGGTCCTGGAGAGCAACGAACTCAAGTAAGGAACCTTTACTCGTAAAGACGTTCGCTCCAAATAAAGATGCCGATCACGACTGCTCCGTACGATTTAAAAACATCCTTTACGAGGAAGAAGGACTGTGGACTTGTGGAATTCGATTGTCACCTGACGGTATACTCCATGAAGCACCATCAGCAACTGTGAGTCTTTTACCATCGGGTAAGCATTGGAACAAGATCATCCTTATTAATCCAAGAAAGACGATATTGAACTTTCTTTCTTTTACATTTTTTTTTATTTTTATTTTTATTAATTTCTTTTTTATATTTTTTTTATTTTTTTTTTATATTTTTTTTATTTTTTTTTTTATTTTCTTTTTTTTTTTTTTTATTTTTATACATTTCAGCTAAAGTAAACTTAGTGGAAACACCAACAGATATCACGGTACCTTTAGGTACCGAAGTTACCTTAAAATGTATCACTAGTAGCCGCGTAGAGAAATGTGTCTGGAGTTGGAAACCACTTCATGGAAACGATCCTGAGATCGTGCTTCGAGAATTCCCAAGTAACGGTGATCTTGGGAGGGATTGTTCACTCGTTCTTTCACATGTTCGTACCGAGGAACAAGGATTGTGGAATTGTCAGGTATCCATACCGTCACTTAATACGATGCTGTCTTCTCCATTCGTCAAACTGTTAACATTCGAACAGGGTAAGCTTTTATAAGAGACATGTAAAAAAGTCAACATATACAATTGTTAAATAATACTTCTCTTTCTTTTAGACGAAGTGAAATTTTCAGAGCTCTCACAGGACATTCAAATATCATCCGGTGGTACCATACTTCTACGATGTGTAACATCATTGCCAGTAGAACAATGTCGATGGTCCTTGACACCAGTGAATTCTAATACAACCGTAGTGGTGAAACAATTCCCAGCAGCCGGAAGCGAGTCAAGGGATTGCAGCGTCAGGTTGAGTCATGCCCTGGCCGAGCAAGAAGGTCTTTGGACCTGCGGTGCCAGAATACATGGCCGTGAGAATTATACCGATGCACCACCAGCGAAATTAAGCCTTCTCGAGCCAGGTATCATCGAATCCTGAGAGAAGGATAGACGATCTTGTTGCATAGCGCCCTTCCTTGCACACACGGTCGAGGGTGAATGCACTCCCTATCGTCGATTTCGATCGTTCCTCGATCTTCCACGTAGCGACCTTGAAATGATATCCGATCGAATGATATCGCGGATATTTTTACAAGAACAATTCTTATTCCGTTTGACTTTGGACGTTTTACGTACGACCATAGATATCGCTTCTTCGCGTTTAACGGACTAAAGTCAACGTTTTTAATTTACAATAAAAATAGTAAAAATCGTTTCGACTTCACGTTATATCGAATTCGGATTTAAACGCGTATTCATTGTTTTTTTTAATTGATACAAATTGTCGATGGGGCGATCTTGGCGATATTTAGAGATTAGTAACTCATTATTGAATTGCTTCTAGCTTAAGATGTGTGTTCTCTCTATGGAGTAAGGTATGTATGTAGATAATAGCATTTTCAAAACACCCACAACAGCGGGTAAGAAATAAAAATCAATCCACGATATATGTCGTTCGAGTATCTTTCATGGTGACGGTGAAGACATGCAAGACTAAGAGGTGTGAAACTATGGGATCTTGGTATATTAAAAAGGTCAAGTTTTACACGGGTGTTCCTAGACTGTGATCTTTAATATGGGTCTCGGAAGAGCACATAAGCAACTTTTCTTTCTTTCTTCCTATCGTCGTTTTGTACACATAGTACACGATCGATAAATTCCTGAATCGATCCTATATCGATCGTAGATATTGATGTAGATATTGATTTTTGACTGAATATAAAATTAAATTTTATGCAGAAAAAGTACTTTGCTGCGCTCCGTAAGATAGCACCTTGACTTTATTCATAAAATATTTCTTTTTTTCCCCCCTTCTTTTTTCGACACAACCGCAAGAAGTGTCTTATTTTATTTTTTACCTCATCACCACATCGATGTTACCATGCATTTTTCATTAAACGGTGCTACTACGACGCAAATTTAATATTGCATTTTCTTTTTTGCATCGGACCATACTACTTTAATTATAACTCGCCGTGTACATACAATATTCTTCTTCGTTACATCTCTCACATATATTCGATGAATCATTAAATCATTGTATTTAAGATTTATCGATTTATCATGTTATTACTACAATGGCACGGTGCGTCTTTTTTTTCTTTTTTTTTTTTTCTTCTTAGAAACGACGTTTATCAGCCAAGATCATACGCTAAATCAATTTCGCATTTAGAACAATTAATATTACATCAAAAAGTACGTGATGCTTATGTCACATACGTTTGTATATTTTATCGTTCGTACCATTTCAATTACATCTTTTCTCATTTTCGTATTATTTATTACTTTAATTACGTCAGTAATGCGGTTATATCTCTTTTGCATAGTGAGAGCAAATGCGTGCGTGTGCGTGAAAGGGAGAAAAAAAATATTGTATTGTTTCTTTTAAATTAATTCCAGAGGCTTTTAGAAACACTTTTTGTAATTTAATCATTTAATTTATAAGTTAAGAAGTCTCAGAAACCTGAACCCTTTAAATTATTAACAATGTCAACGTATTAGTAATGCTATTTCTATTATTAACAATCGTATTGAAGACTCGCTCATTTCCTTTCTTCGTCGTACGTTGTATATTAAATTAACAAATCTGTTTTTAAATTCTGATATTTCATCTCTCGTAGAATATTTTGCACTCTATAATTAAAATTTCGATGTTTATTAGTTCATGTTACTTCTTTTGTAAGCGAAGGATTGCAATAAATGGTGTAAGAAAGGTTTAATAGAATGATATCTTGATTGAATCGAATAGTATTGAACAATATTTTATAGAATATTAAAATTAAGTAGTTAATTTTTAATATTAAGAATTTAACATCATATAGATATCATACACTATGCGACATTGTTTTTCGCTAATTTTGCAAAATCCTTCATTCATTAAATAAGTTATAAGCCACAAATATCTTTCAATATAAATGCTTAAATGCTCTGTGTGCCATTAAGTCTATTTGGCTTCTATGAAATAAATATCACATAAAATAATCTGCATTCAATGATTCACATATATATTGGCCATAAATATTATAAATATTATTACTGTAACCAGGTATACTAAATAAATGGAAATCTTAAAATTGTGCACCAGCCTTTTCATTATCATCACCTATCTGTACCAGTTAGGTTGACTAAAACACATTTTTTTCATCAATGTGCATTAAATGTGCCATTTAGTATCACTTATGCACATAGTTCTTCAACACGCTTGTACACATTGCACATATTGAAAAATAATGTACTATTCACAAGCATCAGAAAAAACAGCATAGCTTCTGGTGAACGGGGCAATGATTATAAGAATAAAAAAAAAAGAAAGAAAAGAAAAAAGAAAAAGACAATCACAGTGGATAATGATTTATAGAACCTGTGATAGTCACCCTTTGGGCAGCTCCCCATCAAATGGTCAAATTGGCTTGTAAACTAGGACGAGTTCCTGTAGGAGCTCAATGTCATTGGATACATGCACCAAATGTCTATATACATCAAAACATTACCAATTCAGCAAAGAAAGACAGGTGAAATTTTACAATAATTTGGTTATATAACATTGTAATGTATTCTCGCATATTTTCAAAATAGGCACAATCTTGAAATGAATTATTCTACTGGGATATGCACAATAGAATTCAAACCTAATTATTCAGACTTAGGACAGTGGACTTGTAAATTCACAAGAGATAACCAAAATACAGACATAGAATTGGGAAATGCAACACTCATCTTACTTAATACACTTTCTGGTTTGTAACATTACATTATCCATTTTTAATTTCTTATTTCTAAATAATTACAAGTGTTTCCTATGATATTATAGATGAAAAACTTGGATGGATTGTTGGTGCTTTAACAGCTATTATTTTATTTTTAATAATTATTGTAGTAGTTGTAGTAGTTTGTAAAACTCGACTTTTTGTACGTCGATCACCAGAAATATTAGAAACAATGCCTGCTTCAAGAAAACAACAAAATTTGCAATGCACCAATGACAGAAGAATAGAACATGATAATTGCAGTAATATTACTAATAGTAATAATATTTTACCAAATAGAAGTCCACATTTGTACGAAAGAGTAGAAAAATATAATATTGTAACACCAAAATTATATGAAAACTTTGGATTGTAAATTTATGTGTATCTACCAAAGACAAATATCATTGCTTTTTCCTCAAACCTATTACTACCTTACATTATTAAAGACATTGTTAACTTGTAAGAGTAAGTTAGTCTGTAAGAGTAGGTAGAGTATACTTGTAAAATGTTCTAAAAATTACCAAAATTTTGAAAAATATATCTTATATAAAATATAAAATTGTTTCACATTATTGCTCTATTTTAATGCATCGAGTTGATTTTGTATTTTTTCTAAATTCATATATAAATCGGTGAGGGACTTTTTATCAAATTCAATAGTTAATTTTGAGTCTTTCTCACCTGCAAAGTCTAACTGAAATAATGCCACAGGACTCGCATCTTTAGAAATTGTTGAAGATGATGATTGTATATTTAAACACCAATTAATGTCCTTTACCTGAAAAAGAAAAAAAAAGAACAAGTTTTAAAGTTTGATTCATGACAGAAAGTGATTTAACACTAAAATAATCAAAACTAATACAAACTATTAACATACCTGCGTAGGAAATATAGATTTTTTTCTGAGACATTCAATAATTCCTTTACCATAACTTAACCATGAATTAACAAAAATCAACGTTTTATTTTCATCTAATTTACAAATATCTTTTAAATTAGATTCGAATTCTGCCGACTTTACTACATTGTAGGCAGCTTGTTTATAAATAAGTGTTACTGCATCTAACAAAAAGGTTAATTCCTCTTTATTCAATTCTAAGGATACTAAGAGTTTTTCTTCTTCCTCTTCACTGAATGGCTTTACATTACTAGTGGATTGTAAATTTTGACATATACGATTAACAAGTAATCGAAATTTACCATTATCAATTCGACTTGCAATCTTCAAACCTTGTCGAAGACTGAAAAAATAAAAAAAAAATTAATACATATTTATACAAAGTAAACAATAACAGTAAGAAAAGTATTAATAAAATTTTTACCAAGGTGTTATGGTAACCCAACTTTCCATCACGATGTCTGAAGGCTGTTTACCATCTTTCGTTTGTGACGTATGCGACTTCAACAATAGGTGTGAACAAAATATGAACTACAAACGTAATAAAAAAAACACAATCCAAACTGTGCGCGTTTGTGTCAGTGTATAAGTTTGTGTCGGTGTATAAGTTTGTGTAGGTACACCCCTTTCAAACGTAACCTAACAATCGATTTAATATGTAACAAAAATTTTTATATATAGTAAAAATAATAGTACATCTAACAAAAGCAAAAAAACCATATGTTAGATTATAATTATCTGAAGATAGATTAATTGAAAAATATTTATTAATTGTACAAACTTTATATTTTTTGTTTCTAGTTAAAGTTATACAAATAACTAAAATGTATTTAAGCAGCCATTAATTCGATATTACTCGCGATGGAATACATAAAAAATAAAAGATAAAATATAAAAAATAATAGTAGAAAGAAATTTGCATATGCATATCTTGAATGTTGCAATTGTTAATGAAACGTAGATAAAACTAATTAATATATAAGAAAGAGATGATAATGATATTAAAATGTTTATTAAAATAAATCGCTTTATTTTTATCCATAAACTATTTTCGAAAAAATATCATTTTTTGATATGATCTTTTTCAAAGAAAATAAAACTTTTTCAAGAATTCCATAAAGCTATATTCTCGCTTAAATCTTCATCTTTAAAATGAAATATTCTTCATTAAAATCAATCAAAAATTATATCTATATTCATTGTCGACAAACCATTATAAAATCAAAAGTGATGAACAGCCTTAAGTATGATATATGCTATTTTAATCATTTCAATTTATAACTATTATCTATATTATATTATCTAAATATTATATATAATATATTAATAATCGTCATATATATTATTATATAAGGTTATCTTGTGCGTCTGCGCAATAGTCTTATGCCAAATCATGCTTGATAAAAGTAGAGTAAACAAGTAATAAGGATTTTTTTATTTATGCGACATCTATAATTTTAAGTTATATTCGATTTCTTTTTTTTTTTTTTTTTTTCTTTGATTGTGTTGTTTTATTTGGCGGCATCTACTACTTTAGTCATTTCCGCACGATTTCTTAATACAAACAACAATAGAAATTGTAATTATATTTTTCTTTATTGACATATATTTATACGCTTTGACAAGGATCATCAGATTATTGGTTAATGAGCATATAAGAATAAAACATATTCTTTTAACAGTCTGTTTAAACAGCCTGCGCATAATAATCGTCTCAGAATCGTTAAAATTTTTTTAATTCATTACTGTAGTAATTGATAAGAATTTTATATGATTTTCAGATCCATTGCTATAATATTATAAGCTTATAACATGTCTTCCAATGATAAAAAGTTGTCAAAGGTATATTACATTATTCCTGTATATTCTTTCAGTATTAATACATACTTAAAAAATGTATATATGTATGTTTACAATATTATATCATCATATTTTTATCAAATTCGATATTATAGGAGCATCCTCGAAATTTGATACCTGAATTATGTCAGCAATTTTATCATCTAGGATGGGTTACTGGTACCGGTGGAGGTATATCCATCAAGCATGAGTTTGTAAATCTATAATATTTATTAATTAAAATAAAAGTATAAAAATAAAATATAAATTTTACCATTATTTCAGAGACAAAATCTATATAGCTCCATCAGGTGTACAGAAAGAACGAATAAATCCAGATGACATATTTGTTCAAGATATAAATGGAAAAGATTTAGAACTACCTCCAGCTGAGAAAAAGTTGAAAAAATCACAATGTACTCCACTATTTATGTGTGCATATCTTAGAAGAAATGCTAGTGCAGTCATTCATACTCATTCTAAAGTAGCTTTGATGGTTACTTTATTATGGCCTGGAAAAGAATTTCGAGTCACACATCTTGAAATGATTAAAGGTATATGTCTTCTTACGAAAGATACCTCTTACAAGATCATTTCCTTATAGCAATGAATGAATGTATTTCTTCATAGGTATAAGAAATCAAAAGCTAGGGAGAGCCTATCGTTATGACGAAGAGTTAGTGGTACCTATAATAGAGAATACACCTTTTGAAGAAGATTTAAGAGAAGAATTAGATAAAGCAATCATTGAATATCCAGAAACTTGTGCAGTTTTAGTACGTAGACATGGTGTTTATGTTTGGGGTGATACTTGGCAACAAGCTAAAACAATGTAAGTTATGTTTACTTTATATACGTTTTTTTGCAAAGTATATAATGATACCTATAAATAATATTTTTTATGGGGTTTGTAGGACTGAATGTTATGATTACTTATTTGATGTTGCCATACAAATGAAACAGTGTGGTCTTAATCCAATAGCAACTCCAGCAGAATATGAACTCCATTATCAAACTAATGAATTAAAAATATCATAAAATAATAAAAGAATGCAAATAATAATTATTTTTAATAATTATTGAAATTTGTGAACATATTATTTATATCACAATGTAAAAATATTTTGTATATATATAAATTACTTTAATTATCTATATCATATGGTTTAAAATGTGTTCTAATTCTTTTGGCCAATTCACTTTCTTCATCCTTATCCAATTGACAATCCCTCCAATCTGATCTATGATTAACATCTAATATTCTATCACATGCCAATACTTCTCTACCAAAGTGTAATGGAAAATCCTTCTTAATTCTATAGTACAATGATTGCCCATCAGGTAACTCTACGTAAAAGTACAGAACACCGGGTTTTGCAATTTGTTGTAAATCCGTGTGATGTGGAAGTTCATCGATTTTGAAATTATTACATTCTGCTATTTCCTGTTTAACATAAAAGTTTTCTTTAGACAAAAATAAAATTGCTATATAATAAGAAAAATAATAATATACCTCAAACATTTCTTTAACTATAGATGCTTGATTTTTGTGAATTGGAACAGCTTGTAATTGACAGTGAGATGTTTTATAATTTCTCTCAAAAAATACTGGTACTCGATTTTTACTTGCAAAATAGTTTGTTATTGCTTCTTTATATTGTTTCATTTCTTTTAAAATATCTGGTGGTAAAACTGATAAACTCTGATGATGTGTTATCGGCGAAATTAGCATATGATCTTCAACCAATCCACCTCTAGCAAGCGCTACATAAACTTCTGCACCGACGGCAATTACTAAGTGCTTAGATACTTCAGGACTAGATAAACAAAACCAACATTTTGTTTGATCAAATTCTGTCTTAAGCTTCTTATAAGAATAATCTGAATTTTTCGAACGTTTCTGAGATTTAAATTCCATATCATAAAAAAATTGTGTAGTTTTTGTTTCTATCGGTTCATCATGTAATAAATGCTTTAAATAAGGACTAGATGTTTCATCAGTTGTTTTCATAACTAATTCAGATAATCTTATTCTGTCTATAGGAGTTAAATTCAAAGCATACAGCCATTTCTTCTTTTCATTATTTCCAACCGATCCAAGAGCAATAAATCTAGTTGCAATTTCAATACCACTTTCATCTTGACTATGATTTCTAAGGAAATAATTAAATTTTTATTAATAGGTATTATTGTTATTATTGTTATTTTATCCAAAATTGATTCAATTAATTATACATTATACTTACCTATAAGGTGGTCTTTCATAATGAATATTTTCTAATGCTGAGATATGATATCTTGGTTTTATTTGAGCAGCCAACCAAGCTATTAATTCAGATCCTTGATATTTGATATTAGGTTTATTTGGATCTAAATCGGTAATGCCTTTAGGCCATGGTGAGGATAATAATATATCTACTCCTCGAAAGCTTGGTTGACCTTTCAAACAAGAATTCTTTATTGATACAACATCATTTTTTTGGAAACAAATTGTTTTGGATTCTGTTGCATTATTTTCAATGCCACTGATATATGCAATTTTTAACCCTGATGTTGCAATATATAAACCTCTTCTACCAAGATAAGTTAAATTTTGACAAATTTCATATCCATCTATGTCAGGATAATGTTTTAAATCTGTCTCCCTATTTGGGCCAATAATATATGTTGGAACAGAAATATTTCTCATGCCATTTTTATATGGTTCAAGCTCTATATTATTTTCACCAAAAAAATTTCCAACACATAATAAAAAGTCAAACGGTCCATTTTTTTTGTTAATATTTTCCACTTTCGTAAATAGAAATTTAAAATGTCCTTCTACATCACCACAGCTAAGTATTTTTTGTTTATCTGTCATTTCGTACAATTCAGAATTTTACCTTCATGACATATATTTAATATATCATCATCGTAGGTTTTCTTAACAAAAGATTAAAATGTTGGTTTTATTACAATGTTCATAATAAAAATTGTAGGTTATATGCAAGCATAGACTAAAAATTATCTGCAGACACTAATTCTTCATGATAAGAATTCATTCTCTATGCCGTATTTCTATTTTTATAAGTTGTCGTTATCCCTCTGCGCTTATCCTATGACCAAGCATCATTGTTTACAATAATATTCATATATATAAAGTGAAGATCATGGTGCCAATATACTTAACTACTGATTTGGCGCTTCAAATTTGAATGTATTATATTTAAAAAATAACTCGATTTAAATAATACTGCATTTATTTAATAAACTTGAAATATAAAATAATTTTAAGTTTATATTTCATTAGATGAAAATTTTTAATTCGAAGATCTGCTAACCGATTATGTAAACAACAAACACGTGATGACTTTGACAGTTATTTTATCAGTTTTCCGTTGGATTCTAATCAGTTATCGTTAGTTATAACTGGTAAATAAAATTGTAAAATCTAGCAGGAGATAACAATCTTCACTTCAATAAAACTTTAACACAATTGATATTATTTATATTATATATATATATATATATATATATATATATATATCGTGTTTTATATAATACGCATTTAATTGCAAGTAATATCAAATTAACAGCTGCATTTAAAATTTAACTTTTTTATATATATTTAATTGCATACGCATTTAATTGCAAGTAATATCAAATTAACAGCTGCATTTAAAATTTAACTTTTTTATATATATTTAAGATACGTATAACTTTTAATTAACAGAATTACTGCATCTTGCCAATATATCTCTTAGGGATAGACTCGATTCAATTAATTGTGAAATCCACGAATAAAAACACTTTGATTGGTCGAGCACTCAGCTAATAAAAAAAAAATCATATTTTAGCTGATTATTGCGATTATAGCGCTGTTGCGCCATACTTTTATTCTGTATTTTATACTATATTGCATTGTATGATATAAAATCGATCAACGTCGTAATTTTAATAACGGCTGAATGTAACAAGTTTGACATTCTTATCTTTTTTAGCAAATTTCCATGTTGTATCTTCTCATAATTTTTATAAAATATGTTATTACAAATAGAATAAGAATTTGTAATAAAATGTAAAAATGAAAAATTGTATCGTATTATAAACGCTTCCGGGTATATATTGCATGGTTATAATGCTTCGTTGAAATTGTATTCCAGTGTGATCTGTATCGACATTATGCATTAATTACTGCTTTATTAAATTATTATATTTTTTATAAAAAATGGGAGATGACTGCAACGTAACAATAAAAGAGGCATTTCAAGAACCTCGAAAAAGATTTTGGCTGGTAAGCGTTTGAATTGTAAATGATAGTTTTCTAAATGCTTGTTGACATAACCTTCGATATTGTTGATAATGATAACACCATCATTGATATGACGCAAGATTTTATCAGTTTAAATATCGCTCTAGAGATCTTGTATTTTTATAGATAACTTCAGTTCGCTGAAATGCATAGAAAAGGATTTTATACTATTTCTAATTATTCAGAATGTCTTACTGTTTACTTAGTTTAACCACTATACTTGTAATTATTTTATTCATATATAATTTGATAATTTTATAGTGAATCAATAAATATTTTTAATCAGTAAATAATTTTTAATATTTTATGATAGAGATCAAGAAAAAGACCAAAAAGTGATGTGGTTAGTGTTAATTCCATGGACATATCTCTAGAATCAGATGCTGGAAAAAAGAAAAAACGACGTAGAATTACAGAGGTGGCCAGTAGTATATTTTCTTCTAGCACTTTGAGTATAAAAGTTGGAAATACTCTCCATAGATCATTTAGCATTCAACAAAACACAGATGATTTTTCATTTACTGATGAAGATGCACATGCTAATACAATAAAGAAAAAGTAAATTGGATTTTGCTATTGAATCTTGTCAAAGCAAATATTATATTTCTTATGTATCATATCAATTATATTCATAAGTATTATCTATTTGAAACTTTTATAGACGGAGAAACAGTTCAGGTGGTACAAATAATTTTACACTTAGAAGTTGGTTGCTAGATATAGCAAATGCAAATATTAAAGACACATTAAATAGCACTTTAGGTCAAAAAGAAGTAAAAAGACAAGAGGCTATTTATGAATTATGTTGTGGAGAAAACTTACTCCTTGATGAACTTATCATTCTTCGTGATGATTATTATGAACCATTGATATCTAGTAATATATTCAATTCAGAAGAAATACGTACACTTTTTAGCGACCTTACAAATCTTATTGAAATTCATAGTAATTTACGAGATGAGTTAATCAATCTACGAGATTGTTCTGGATTTACAGACAATGTAGGTGCTACAATTCTCAATTGGGTTAGTATTTTAATATTGTTTATATTATTCTGTTTTATTAAATAAAGAATTATAAACATACATATTTCCTATATTACATTACACAAACGGTTTATTAGTATTGTGATTAAATAATAAAATCTTTATTTACAATTGTTACAGCTGCCTAAATTAGCAGAACCTTATTTAGAAAGATGTAGAACACAAGTATGGGCAAGGCATTTACTTGAAGAAAAAAAAGCAACTAATAAACGTTTTCAGGTATTTTTAAAAAGAAGATTAGGATCACCTCATTCTCTTGATTTATGGGCTTACTTAGATGTACCACGATCAAGAATAGTTAAATATCCTTTGTTAATAAAGGAAATATTAAGACATACTACTGTTGATCATTTAGATCAAATTCCTTTAAAGGAATCAATTAATAAACTCACAGAATTACTTCAGAATATTGATAAAACTATGGGGAAAGCTGAATGTAAATTAGCTCAAACAAAAATCAATATAAAAAATGAATATGACTCAACTGAATGTATTAGTAATGCTACAGAATTGATTACAGAAGGACAATTAAAAGACCCAAGAGGAATGGTAAGTTAATTCTATATAATATAAATTAAACCTGCTGTTAATTCTATATAATATAAATTAACTTTATATATAAAGAAGTAAATCGTAATTTTCATATTTTACCATTATAAATAAACGATTCTAATCTTTCTAAATATATTTCAGAAACTTCATTGTTTTCTTTTTGATACGTGTTTTGCTATGACACGCTCTACAAGACGTATACCTAAAAAATATAATCTATCTTCTCCTGTTATACCAAGAGAGCAAATATCATTATGCGCTGAACAGAAAAATTGTACAGATTTTGGCTTCAAAATAGGTGATTACTTTCTCATATCAGAAGATAAACATGGTAAACGGCATTGGACTGATGCATGCAATAAAATTATTAATTCTTTACGTACTAAAGAAAATAACAAAAATGAAAATAAACCAAATTTAATACTGCCAACACCTAATCGGTCTATACGAAAATCAGGGAATAGTACATATGAAAACTTTACCTTTTCCTTAAAAAAAAATGTTTTAAAACAAAAACAAAATAGTATTTCTTTTGATAAATAACACAAAATTATACAAATGCACAATATATAAAAATAAGTTTTTTTTGCAATTATTTTATTTTAATACAAGTAATTGTTTTTATGTAATTTTAATGTGTATTTTAAACATTTGTACAATAGTATTAATTAAATGTATATTTAGATGGAAAATATCGCTACTAGTACTTATATCAGTACTTATAATTTTTTAATTCAAACTAATATATGTATTTTATATTAAATTACTTGTGAATTGTTTTGTGATGGAATCATTCCACTACACTGTATTAATATAATATTAATTATAATTATGAACATGTAATAATAAGATGTTTATTTAATACAGATAAACAAATATTTATTTGAAATAAAAAATATTTAGATTTATAAAAAATTCTTAAAATCTCCTAAGTTTCTTTATTATACAATAAATATTTCAAGACTATTTTATATTATAAATAATATAGTATAAGATATGTACATGTTTTTATAAAAATATATGTACAATTATATATTTTTGTACTTCTGTAAAGAGTAATAAGGTATGAATGTAAGTGAGACAAATTATGAAATTGTTCATTTTTGAATGTACAATTGATTTTAAGATTTTGTAGGTTTCATTGAATTTCCATCGGGATAACGCTTTTTAAAGGCTTTAATCAATTGTGGATCAATCAAATGTACTCCATCTACTTGATTACCAAGTGTAATCCAATTAGGTTGTACATTATGTGGACGACCAAATAATTCAATTTTTCTTGTTCCAGGACTCATGCGTTCAATAATACCATAAATCTCATCTGGTTTGTGACTAGTTGCACGAACTTCTGCTACAATAACATCACTGTCTAATCCTTTATTAATACGTGGATTTCCTTTCATACCCACTAAACAATGTTCTTTTCCATGATTCAACCAATGACCTGTTCTTCCAGTCCTTATAATTCTTTGTAATTGATTTGTTTTTACCCAAATAATTTCATCAACTCTTTCATAACCCCATAATTGAAGACACTCTCTTCCTAATTCCATTGCTCTTCCTGTTACCCATAAAAATAAAAGCCCTTCATCTTGAAGCGCAGGTATTCCTAATTGCCTCATTTCATCATCTGACATTGTACCATATGGTAATTCCATATGAATATCCCATGGTGGATCAGCCATAATGACAGCAAATTTCCCGAGAACCGTCATATCTAGATATCGTAAATCACATTGTATCCATTGTGGTGGATAAAGAGTTAACTCGCTACCTACGCTACTTGCACAACTAGTGCTACTACCATTTTTACTATCAACGTTTGTTGTCTTATTAATTATAGTACTGTTAATACCATCAGAATCATTTGGTTCTTTTATTTGTGCAGTAGGACCATCTACTTCATAATGGACATATCTATAAAATAGATGCAATTATAAATTACCAAAAGTTTGATATGAACATGATAAATATTAAATATATATACATATACATATATATATATATATAAATATAAAATGAGCATTTACTTGCATGTATCCATATGAAAACAAGTATTAAGAAAACTACAATCGCCTAATGATTCATCTGTGTGACTTTGTATAATTTTTTTGAAATGTAATTTTTTACATTTTTCTGCAAAACCTGGCCCACCATTTAATTTGGCACAATCTACTCTCGTTCCATGTGGACAGAATTCCATAACTTGTGCACCCCCTTGAGAACGAAATCTCTCAGCTAATGATTTTTCTTTAGATGTTTGTTTTGACAGAAGATCCAAGATTTGCTCTCCTACTTTTTTACTTTCTTTTTCTCTTATTGTCGGCATTGAGATCAGTGACATTATATCTTCTGTATTCTTTTTATCTATTTTCATCTGTTTCTCTGAAGGTATATAATCGTTTAATTCAGATGCGGATGTCTCTGCGCTCTCAGGATTTTCTGTATCATCAGATTGAGAGAGACATGATGATTGTGATTCTGCGACAGAGAGAACTGTATATCCAAAAACTTCATTTTCTGTGACTTCTTTGATTCTAAAATAAATATAATATATACAACATTTATGTATATAACTTGCTAATTACTGTTGATAAAAATATTCAAAAAAGATATCAAATAATGATACAAAAACTCACTAACTTAATAATCTCTTGTGCGGCTAATTTCTCTAAAATTTTATGGATATCCGAGGAAGACACATCAGCATTAAGATTTTTACGAAGTTGATCTATTATTTCTGCAGATGTAATTGGTAGATTTGGTAAAGATTCGTGCAATATACAAAGAATATCCCTTTCGTATTCATTATGGTCAGATTTTATTAAAGACGTATTGGAATCTAAAAAACAAAATTATATTTTCGAAATATAATTGTGTAATGTTTTAATAAAGAAAAAAAAAAGATGAAGATTTTTTTACCACCAGGAAGAGGTGAATCAGCTGTTGAAGTAGATGGAATGGAGGAAGTAAGAGTAAATAATTCATGTCTCTCTCTTTTCCGTTTTTGTAATTTTTCACGCAAACTATTCCTTTTGATTTTAATTGCTTGTATTTCTTCAAAAGCATCTGACATTTTTCATTAGAAAATTCTAAACATATAATAAATTTTCACTTTAATAATCTACTTATACTATGTATTATATATAAATTATACAGGTATATATAAAAATATGTATGAAGTGATATACTTACTTAAAATATATTAAATTTTAAAAACTTGCATTAAAATAAGGTGTCTAATATTAAGTATATTTTATCCATATAACTACGAAAATAATGTAACAGTTTTTAATGTTTACGTATATCGAGGTTACGAATACTTAATCTAATATATTTTGTACTTATTATAACATATTGATATAATGCATAGTAATAATTTTTTATCAACAAAAATTCATTTAAAAATTAACAAATCGACAAAATACCGCGTTGAGTCAATTCACCTTTCGCTCGAAGCGTGTGTGACTTCAGCGACAGGTATGGACAAAATATGAACCACAATTGTAAGCGGGAAATACTCCGCCATGCATTATCATATCATTTTATAAGTTTGAGTAATTTATACATCTATTGCACATAACAATAATCGGGTTAGTTGAGTTAGTATAAATAGTGCTAGTACACTGTGAACAACATCGTCTCACATGTTTATTGATTTAATATATACAGATAAGATATATATATATATTGTGTATATATATATATATATATATACGATAATGAGCCGTCTTGTGAACACGACTCCATGAAAATCATGCGTTTAACTATCGATTGATATATAAAAAGAGAGTCTACGTTAGATAAAATTTATTAATTATCTGTAATTAACGAGAATAACATGAACGAGTGTCTGGCTGGCACAAATTGATAGAGTAATGGCGTTGTTTACGTCGTGAAGATGGTTAAACGATTCGCGCGACGCATGCGCATTACGTCACATTAAATATATTAATCTCTCTTAACATTTTATTGAAAAATTAAAATAGAATGTAACATCTAATCGCAGAAAAATATCATTGAAAATTTTTATCAATCATTTTAATTGCGACAATTATTTTCTTTTAAAATAATTTGATATAATTACATATTTTTCGCGACACGTATTTATGTATTTCTTTTTTTTTTCTTTTACTTCAGAAGTCAAATAGTAATTTGTTAATAAATGAGTTTTAAGAGCTGGATCATTATTACTTGTAATATATTGAAATTTAATCATAAATCATGTAATGCAAGTACTACTTAAGTAATGTATTTACAAAATCTTTTCTTTCTAATTCTAATTAAACGTTAAAATAATTACATATCAAATGTATTAATATTTTTAGTATATACAAAATATTTGTCATACATTAAATCGATCATTAGGTTACTCGTGAAGTGAGTGAAATAATCTAAGAAGCTTATATACGAATATTACACTATTTCCCTACAGTGTTATTTCCCTATAGTGCTTGTAGTTCATATTTTGTCTATACTTATCACTAAAGTCACTCACGCTTCGAATGCAATTTGAGCAAGTTTAATTATATTCTTCATAGAATTTTTACATAATGGCAATTTCTATGATAAAACGATTAACTTCTGCTTTTCAAAAAATTGAACAAGCATTACACATAATTTTTAATCGTAAATTTCCTCCAGGTAAATAAAAATTTCTTTGATATTTTAGGTTAATATTTACTTATATATATATATTTGTATGTATATATTTGTATAAGAAGAAAGAGAAATTATTACATAACCTACATTACAGTATCTGCTCTTTAATAATTAAAAATATAACCATTTTTCTTACTAATTTTTTTAAATTTCTTTAGAAGCATTATGTGCAATAGATTATAATGGGTTAAATCTTCCATGCACTGTAAACAATCGTGGTCGATTTTCTTTAAAAGACATCATTGGAGATGGATTTTTGTGGGGAGTTCCAACATTAAGACGTACCATTGAAAAACGTATGAGTAGAAGATTTGGACATCCAAAATATAATTGGAAACCACCTGTTCCAAAAACTAATCTTTTGATGTGTCCCAATTGTGGTAGTCATCACGAGGCTGGACTTTTATGTGGTAATTAGTTTAGCTCAATATTAAATTTTTTAATTTTAATAATTTAATGTACATAAAAACTTAATAATATATGTACATTATTGTTTAGGATATTGTTATGAAAAAGTAAAAATAGAAACAAAAGAAATCCAAGATGCCATCCAACAAAAATTAGGATTAAGTCCAGTTGAGGAAGATGTTATTGTTATTTATGAAGGAGAAAAAGAAGGCAAGACGGATGACTTCTGGAAGGTACTTCAATAATTATTTGATTATATTTTAGATTTATATTAATATAACAAAAATGTTTATTTTACATTATTTTAAAATCTGATTTGTACCATTCATTTTTTATTTAGAAACAGAAAGTAATAGAGATGCCAAAGAAACGACCTGAATGGTTTCATGAAAATCTTCTTGAACCATCTACAGTTGAACCTTCCGATAGTAAAGATATAAAACCGTCGCAACTTGCTTAAAACAATTCAAAGTATTTTCTATAGAAGTTATTTGAACATTTATTGTACTCCTTTTTTTAATGCTATTTTAATCATTACAGAGATTTAATTTTTATTAAACAATCTATAATATCTTTGTAATGTCAGTGTGTTAATTTGATTTGATTTAGAAATATTTTTATTGTGAAAATAAGTAGTATATTTGTAAATAATTTCTATATCCAGTAGTATGCAAGATACAAATATATAATCTATAGTAAAATATTTGTTGGCTATTCTTCATAATTGATGCAATAATGTATCAACATTTTATAGAATTCACTGATTGAAAACAATGTTATAAATAAGGCAAATAGATCTATGAGAATTATCAATTATTTACATATTTTACTATCTTGTACTTATCCAACAGTAACTTAGACTGCATTAATAAATTGACAACAGATTTTATAGAATTGCTTTTCATCACTTTTCTATACATAGGATTAATGTACAAGTTCAAACCCATCTACAGATGTATCTTTCGTAAAATGACTCAAAACATGTTCATGAAATTCTGCAAATGGGATAGACTTTCCATAAAAAAATCCACATAATGGACAAATTTTATCATCAGTATCTGAATTTTCAGTAGCACATTTTTCTAAAGATAAACTTATTGGTGGTAAACTTGTTTGTGTTGAACCATGTTCTTGAAAACTGTCAGCTGAATTAAATTGTATTCCTATATGCACAACTTTTTTATTCGCATTTTTACGGCAACCATTACACATTCCTCCTATAAAAATATTATATGTTGTACCTTACAAAATGATGCTTTGAAAGATAACTAAAAAAAGATGTTATTTATATATATGAATTTACATACCTCTTTTAATTTTTTTCATATTCTGTATAGCTCTTTTCAATCTATTCTGTTGTGCTAATAAGGCATCCTTTGTTTGTGATAATCTTACATCATGTTGTTTTAATTGTTCTAATGAATCTGTATCAGAATCTTCTGGATAAGTGAAACCAATATTTTGTAAATTTAAGTCAGCGTTATTTTGTAATTCTACCATCTAATACATAAAATTGTTATATTATTTTTATATGATACATATTCTTGATAATTAATTATATTTTTATGTAAATGCCTGGAAAAAAAAAGAAACACTTCATATTTACCTCTGCATACTGCTGTTCAAGATCAGATTTTTCTAACATAATACTGTTGATAAGTTTAAGTGATATTTCTTCCAAACTCTGCTCTTTTTCACCTATAAATGTTTTTTATTGCTTTTAATGTTACTTAAAAAATATTTTATTTTAAATTGGCTTAAATTATACATTTTTATATATACCATTATCTATACCCAATATACATTTATTTGTTTCTTGTTTAATAGGAGATGGAATATTACAAAAACTATGTGACATAATATCAAATGATTGAGTAGAAGGATGTTGTTTTAATGCATCAGAAATTTTTGTGAAATGCATTTCTAAAGACTTATTGGTTTTTGATAATCTGATTAGTCGGTTCCATAAATGACGATTTTCTGCAGCAACCATAAAGACATGATGGGTTAATTGTGACTTTTGTTTTTTAAGATTTTCTACTTTTTCCTGTAAAATATGATGATGTATAAAAACATAATTTAATTTAAATACAAATGCTAAGAAAAACGGTACAAACCTGTAAAGTTTGAATCACAGCTTTGTCATTACTATTGACTTTTACAATCGCAGTAGACATATCCTTTCCACATTCGAGTCTTAAACACAAATTTTCTTCTTCTACAGCAGCTAATCTTGTTTGTAATTGTTGACAACGTTCCTTCATTGTTTTGAATGCGATCAGCAAAGCATGATAAGATCCAAAATTATCATTTTCAGAATTATCTTTTATATCCATTATATTCATGACAATATTTATGGTTGTGTTCTAAATCGCATTAAAATTTACACGGCGTAACTTAAAGATTAATTTTTAAAGATTAATTTATATCGAAATAAATTCATATTACGCTTTGTGTCACAATCTGTACAATTTTCAATAGCCTTACTTTTTCCTTCGATAACACCTCTTGCGTTTTTGTATTTTAAAACTTTTTAGATATACTTTTATAATATTATAGCGTTCGTAGCAATAGAATAATCACTGAACACTTTACTTAGTTGGATATCTAAATGCATACGTCAGATGAATGACATTAACTAAACTTTTAAATATTGTTATCATCCGTCAAGATTAATTTTCACGCTGTCATATCACCTATACGTTACAGCTTGTTGTAGCATTAGTAATATGAATTAATGATTCTCTCTGTTGACATATCAAAATTTATATGACTGTCAATTGTATATAAGCGCAATGATAACAAACAGTAATAATCTAATTTCAGTTTTTTATCATACGAAATTTTGCAATATCATATCTTTGTACGAAGTTTTATGGAAATTTTTATCAGAGAAAGCAAATCTGCGCAAGAGAATAAAGATTTTAGTTCTCTTCCGTTATCGATAGGTTACGCTCACGTTCTCTTAGTTTCACTCACGTTCGTTTAGGTTCGCTCGGATTGCATTTATTCGTCTTCCTTATTTATGAAAGCGATAAATTCGAATGTAAGTAATAGAAGAGTTTTTAATGCATTTGAAGTTGCTTATTTTACAAAGAATTATTTTTGTATTCAAAAATCTTTATCTTTTCACAATATGATAATATCAATTTTCAACTATTTAAAATATTAAACATTATCTTTTATATAGTATATTATAAACTATATAGATATTCTAAAAGTAGTTTGAATCATTGTTAACTAAACAATAAATTAAATAATGTATGTAATAATTTCGAGAATTTTTTATTACTTTTAGCAAGTTATTAATCATATTAAAAAGTACAAAATGGAAGACGTGGTTGAAGGTCTGAAATTAGTTCGCGACAAAATCAACGCTGCATCTGCTAAACGAGAACCGGTATGTCGCCATTTTGTTGTTAAACAGATAAAAGGCGAAAAAGCGTAAAGAAATACATATATGGCCAGTGCTATATATTTTTTTCGTAAAACTATAATGTTAACTTTAAATTTAAGTGATTTATTTGAATCATACCCATTGTCCTTGGTTATACGTCATATGCACATACATACAAACATATCTTTTAAAAAATCCTATAAAAAGAAAATTGTGTTTTATTAGGTCGGTACGATAATTCCCATTATTTTATGAATATTTTATGCATATGCATATGTACATTTTATTTTATATCGGAGGTTATGAATGTTATTTGTATTTTTTGTTGCGGTCACACAGATGTATCATGGCGATCGTGAATGATAATCATTAAAGCAAAATACGAACAAAGTAGAGCACAAAGGTTTCACGTAACGGTTTACACATTCTCAAATATTCATAAAATACAAATCGGCATTTCAAATATTTTATTACAAAAACTGAAGTATTGTGAGAGTCTTACTTATTGTATAATCAATGACTAACCGGATGTGTCGTCATGTCGTGTTGGCCAAATTGGAATAATCTTGACATATTTTTTCAACGTCAATTTTCTAACCACTAAACAAGAATATTCATATTGAAAAGTGAAAATAAATAAACGAAAATGGTCTTAGCTGACCTAGGACGTAAAATTACGTCGGCTTTGCGATCGCTTAGCAATGCGACCGTAATAAACGAGGATGTATTAAATTCTATGCTAAAGGAAATATGTGCAGCATTGCTCGAAGCTGATGTAAATATTAGGTTAGTCAAGAAATTAAGAGAAAATGTTCGCACTGTTATTGATTTTGATGATATGGCTGGAGGTCTTAATAAACGGCGTATGATACAAAGTGCTGTTTTCAAAGAATTGGTGAAATTGATAGATCCTGGTGTTAAAGCATATCAACCTGTGAAAGGCCGTCCCAATGTGATCATGTTTGTTGGCTTGCAAGGAGCGGGTAAAACAACAACTTGTACCAAATTGGCTTACCATTATTTAAAGAAAAATTGGAAAGCATGTTTAGTCTGCGCCGATACATTCCGTGCAGGTGCATACGATCAAATAAAACAAAATGCTACAAAAGCAAGAATACCATTTTATGGCAGTTATACAGAAGTGGATCCTGTGACTATTGCTCAAGAAGGTGTAGAAATGTTTAAGAAAGAAGGCTATGAAATTATTATTGTTGATACCAGTGGAAGGCACAAACAAGAAGAATCATTATTTGAAGAGATGTTACAGGTTGCCAATGCTGTTCAACCAGACAACATAATATTTGTAATGGATGCAACAATAGGTCAAGCATGTGAAGCTCAAGCTAAGGCATTTAAAGAACGTGTAAATGTTGGTTCTATAATCATAACAAAATTGGATGGTCATGCGAAAGGTGGAGGTGCTTTGTCTGCTGTTGCAGCAACACAAAGTCCTGTAATATTTGTTGGAACGGGAGAACACATAGATGATTTGGAACCATTTAAAACAAAACCATTTATTAGCAAGCTATTAGGTATGGGAGATATAGAAGGACTTATTGATAAAGTAAATGAATTAAACTTAGATGATAATGAAGAATTACTTGAAAAAATTAAACATGGTCAATTTACTTTAAGAGATATGTATGAACAATTTCAAAATATCATGAAAATGGGACCATTCTCACAATTAATGGGAATGATTCCTGGTTTTAGTCAAGATTTTATGTCAAAAGGAACTGAGCAAGAATCAATGGCCAGGTTAAAGAGACTTATGACTATTATGGATAGTATGAATGATGCGGAATTAGACAGCAGGGATGGTGCCAAATTATTTAGTAAACAACCAGGAAGAATTGTGAGAGTAGCACAAGGTGCTGGCATAACTGAAAAAGAAGTGAAAGACTTAATAACTCAGTATACAAAGTTTGCAGCTGTTGTGAAAAAAATGGGTGGTATCAAAGGTTTATTCAAAGCAGGTGATATGGCTAAAAATGTTAATCCTACACAAATGGCAAAATTGAATCATCAAATGGCAAAAATGATGGACCCACGTGTCTTGCAACAAATGGGTGGTATGCCAGGCCTTCAAAATATCATGAAGCAATTGCAACAGGGAGCCGCAGGTGGATTGGGTAATTTAATGGGAGGGTTTGGTGGTAAATCTTGAAAGAATGATGTAGGCAGTGCAACTACTGCCATGACGTACTATCGTACACAGCCATTAAGGAAATGTCGAAGAATTTAAATTGCCATCAACAGTACTGAAAAAAGGATCGTGCTACAAATATATTCTGAATATATTGTACGGGCCTTGAGATTGTGCAGAATTAACATCGAGTGAAAAGTCACTGATGTACCATTTTAAATAAACTATTAATTTGCATATTAATTTGACACAATAAATGTTTTAATGTACATGCAATAAATTAGATACCACAGGGAAACTGTTTTATACATCCTTTCTAATCCTTTTTTATGGAAATAGTTGTAATATCATCATATCAGTGAAGTATTTGACTCAATTAATGTTAATAGTAGTTTCATATTGACCTCCCATTTCTATGTATGCAAGTTTATTATTTATTTACGAATACATCTTTATAAAGAAAATACAAAAAATCTTAATTTGTTTTCCCAGGAATATACCTATTTTGAACCTCGTTTAGTAGCTGTAAGCAAATTTAAGCCTCCAGAGTTGATTGTTGCGGCTTATGAGGCTGGTCAAAGACATTTCGGAGAGAATTATGTTAATGAATTGAAAGAAAAAGCATTTGATTCATCTATCGTTGATAAATGCAAAGATATCCGATGGCACTTTATTGGACATTTACAAAAAAATAAAGTGAATAAAATTATAAGCATACCAAATTTATATATCATTGAAACAGTTGATAACAAACAAATTGCAACTGCAATTGATAATGCATTCTCAAAAGTAAATGAAAAAAACTCACAATTGAAAATTATGGTACAGGTCAATACAAGCGAAGAAGAAGGTACAATAAAAGATTTTATGCCATAATCCATTATATTCAATTATTATAACTAAATCTAAGAATAATTTCCATCTTATTTTTTTCATATAGTAACAATTTAAACTATGTTTTTATTTCATCCTGTATAATTCCATCATTCTGTATAATTGCAACATAATATGTTTAATTTATAATAAAATATTATTACTTAACTACATTATTTGTATATTTCCTCTTTTATACTTTACTATGTATTATTTTATATATTTTAATATTACTTAGGAATATAAATTACTGCTTGATTAATATTTATATTCACTTTTTTAATTTTTCATTACTAATATTTAAATTCGGTTATATTAAAAAAAATATATTAATTAATGTTTTCTATAATAGTGATATAGAAATTTATTTATGTTGATCATATTATAACAATAAAAATAACAACTAACATACGTATTTCATTGGAGCGTGTATAACTTTATTTATGAAGTTTAATATTTTTAGCAAAAAGTGGTTGCAAAGTAGAAGAAGTATCAGAACTTGTGAAGCATATTATGGATAACTGTAAACAATTGGAATTTACTGGTCTTATGACAATAGGTATCTACGGATACGATATTTCAAACGGCCCAAATCCAGATTTTCTACGCTTGAAGAAATGTAGAGAAGATCTATGTAAAGAATTAGAACTTGATATAAAAAAAGTGGAACTTTCAATGGGAATGTCTACCGATTATGAACACGCGGTAAATTTGTGAAATATTTTATCTACACGAAATATAAATCAGACAAGTTAATTAAATTTTTTATAGGTATTACTTGGAAGTTCAAATGTAAGGGTGGGAACTGCTATATTTGGCGAGAGACCGAAGAAGGGTGGTCAATAATACTATAATGAAAGATGAGATTTTTCTTTGTTAAATTATCATAAAATCTTCGGATTACATATACTTAATATATCGAAATAATTATGCAATGTAATTACTTTTTTTTTTATTTTGCGATAAATTAAATTGTATTTTCAGAGTTTGCAGGGTACAGAATATTTTCATAATTATCATTTGATTCTACATAATATTAACAAATATCAGAACTGTTTTTTAAACATTTTCTAAATTTTTCTGATATTGTCTAGCTTTGGTCAGATTTTGAAAACCACAGATATTGTTACTAAATTTAATATAATCTATCATTGCATTACCATCTTGCAAATAAATTGGTGCTTCCTCTAAGGCACGATCAACTTCCTTAATTGTAAATTTGTCACCAAATTTTTGAAGATCATCACGTATTCTAAAAAAAAAAAAAAGAAAAACAATATAATTTATTTTCATATCTATATTAATCTCTAATTTTTAAAACTCATCACTTGTTTTCTGGAATCATTCCGATGTTTCTCATATCCCAAGTTGATAATGCAGCAGTGATAACTTCTTCAGAGTCCATTTCACTAACTTTTTGTCTATTAATAAATTGTGTATATGTATATACACACATACAAGTTAATCTTGTTTTCTCATGTTATTCTTTACATTATGTGGTATTTCTTAACTCACCCAAAAAGTGTAATAAACGCATCAAAATCAATCGGAGTCGGTATTTCTGATAACATTCTCTGTAATTGTTCTTCAGATATGTCGGATTTGCCCATAGTTATGAAAGTAAACTTTAGGTCTTCTAAATCAATGATACCATCACAATTAAAGTCAAATAATTGAAATGCCTGAAAAAATACATAATATGTATGTAATTTTTATAAGAAGGACTTCAAATTAGAACAAGTTAAATAAGTTACTTCTTTTAGCTCTGACAATTTGATCAAATCACTTTTTCCTACTTCATTTCGAATTTTTATTTCTTTAGGTAGAGAAACAGCGTTGAAAATCATCGATTTCTCCACGGAAACATTATCTCGTAAATTTTTTGCTTTTATTGTCTCAACATCAGATTTTTCTTTTTCTCTTTCCTCTTCTTTTTTCTTATCCATTTCCTTTTTCTTTTCCGTTTCCTTTTTCTTTTCTTCTACTGATTCTTTAACACTCTCCTTCAATTGTCCTTCAGCTATCTTGGATGATTTTTTCTTTTTCTAAAGATAACAATTGAACGTTTTTTGTCATGTCACTAAATATATAAATTTAACATGTATAGTTAAGAAATAATATTTGTACCACTTTTTTTTCTTGATTCTCTTTATTATTTTCTTCCTTCTCAGGATAAGGCATTTTTACTTTTTTTTCTATGCTGTACTAGACTATGCTGAAACAATTATACTTCAACTATTTTGATGACACAAAAACTTTAATAATCGACAAGATATATAATAACTACTATTAATTAATCTATATTATCGTATTTTCATACTGTCCAAAAATTAGCAGGACGCGCTCTTTTATAGATCTAAGATTGGCCCCCTCCATTGGTGCTGATACCATCTCCAGTGAAATCTGTTTGGATGTCACAAAATATATTTTCCCGGGAATATTGTTTAATATGTTCAGACATGGTAATTTTTGCATATCAATTTTTTGTTATCAATAAAATATTGAAGCCTCGCTGTTCTCGAAGATATATAATAAAGAAATAACAAATATTATCGATAAAATGTTTTTTAATTAATATAATTAGCGCAAAACTTAGGAAGGAGTACTCGCCAAACGTAAAGTGCGTCACTTGGCACAAATGCTTCATTGGGATTTCCGGTTTTCCACCTGTCTTTATGACCACGTTCATGTGTCACTTTGCTTCCAACGGTACAACCGCTCCATTCCATCTGCATCCACTACGAGGAATACTTCGATCATCGGACCATCGATTTGGTAAGTTGTGTGTTTTAATTAAACTTTGAATTTTCTAAAATAGTATTAAAAATATACTTCTTTCTATATAAGTATTATTAATTAACAAATGAATTTTTTTAAGTTTCATTATGTTATAAATGTATAATTTGAAAAACAGATCTATCAAAAATGAAGCTATAATTATTATTATCCACGTACGCGATATTATTATTTCATTTATTTTCACACTGCATTTGAATTTAAATTGAATTAGCGCCATTTGATACCCGTACCATTTCCATCCGTTATTAAAGCTTATTAAATTTATATGTAAAGTTTAAATCATTCAGTCAATGAAATTTATTTCTTTTAACCTTTCTTTAATCTTTCAACATATTTTTCTCTCACATATATAAGCATATAATGATAAATGATTAATTTTTAGTGTTCTATTGATTTTGTTTTTTATTTGACTAGAACTACAAATGTCATTTCCTTTTGGCGTTATGTTTCACTTAATTTAACACGATCATTTATTGGTAACATTTATTTTATGATGATAAGTAAACAAGAATTATATCTTCTATTATTATATATTATATTATTAATAGTTTCAATTAAATATTGCGTTATTAATATTTTCAATTTAATTTAATTATTTTATATCCGTTAGTGATTTTATATTGAGATCCATAAGAGAAACTTGGTCCAGCATAAAGTACGATGAATTCTATATAAAAAAAAAAAGAAACCTAACGTATGGATATATATAGTGATGCATATCATATACATACACATAGTAATCATAAGCAAAAGTTGCTACATCTATCACACGTTATATGAAGATAAATTTTATTAACTTCTCTGATATTCCAGGAAATTTCATGTTAGTTTAATAAAATAGTTGACCGGTGATGTTCGTGGCAGGCGGTGTATATATTAATTATTTGGGCGTAGTTAAATTTAGTCAAGTGTCATCAACATATACTTTGGTACTTAGCCAAGCGTAAAACGAGGAGGAGTCTTTTTAAGCATGATATAAAAAAACTCATATTACATGATTAGATAACGAAAACATTCGTCATTTGAATCAGGTATTTTTAGTTTAATTCTTTCGTATGATTGTATTTTTGATTGTTTTTTTTTTTCTTGGAAAATAATTTCATTTCAATTTCGAAATAATTCGGGAATGAGTATATTTTGTAATAGGTAGTTCACTAAATGAAAGACCATTTTACATTTACAATGTATTTGAAATATTTTAATATACCACAAAAAAATGTACTTTTTATTTTTGTCTGAAAATTCGGAAATCGAACAAGAATAACACTGGCGTGACAAACAACCAGTTCCTCTCACACACAAGATCGCTCGTAATTCGATGATGACTACTGCAGAATAAGAGAGTCGTCTCGTTATGGTGTTCTAAAATATTTTTATTATATGAATGATAAATATTGTATGATTCGAAGTCTCGTTTATCCTCAGATTACGCAGTAAGCGCACACACCATGAAAAGAATCCTGGTAGATAATGTGTATTCTCAACGGATTGAGATCGTTCTTTGTACATGTCCCTTTGAAAAAATTAAACCTTTGCCATCGAAAACAGGATAAGGGAATGCTAGGCGTTAGATTCGTGACATACTTTTTGTCGTTATGTTCAGAAACGGTCTCGGCGAATCTGACGTAACAAGAGACTTCGTTTGCAATGAATAGAAATTTAATGTGTTTCTTTTTCCGGATGTCAGTAATATAAGTTTAATCTTCTTCTTCTTCGCCTGTGCCGGTTAACATGGCGATAAGACTTGGTGTATCGATGAAACCTTTGTCATCGATGTACATATGATCGTAGGATTCGTCAACTTCCTTCGCGGTAAATTTGTCGCCAAAGGTCATCAAGGCGTGCCTCAGTCTGTAAAAATGATATTTTAATTAAAAATTAATTATTCTTTATTAAATGATAGACTATTTACCTTTCTCCATCGATTTTGCCATTCTCATCGAAGGTATTGAAGGCATTTGTCACGACGTCATCGTCATCAGCGCCTAACAGGAAAACATTTTAATCAGTATATACAAGAAGATATCGTCTAATATTTTAGAAAATTTAAGTTTTGTTCAATTACCTGATCCTGACATACGAACAGCGAATAGATTTAACAATTGAGTAAAGTTGATGGGTGCTGGTGCCTCATTGAGCATCTCATCGATTTCTTTGTCAGTAGCAAGACGACCGACCGAGTCGAAGGCCATACGTAGATCATTTTTACCGATGATACCATCCTTGTCGTGGTCCATAAGTTGGAAAGCCTGTAGATTCAGATAAAGCAAATTATGCATGTTTGCCAGCAATTATCTCATCACTTTAATATGCTGCGTTTAAAGATTGACACAAAAGACATATATATATATATATATATATATATATTTTGTCTCATTTAAATTGAGAATTCTTAACTTTCTAATAATTAATTTATCAAAAAGAAAGTGTCCTATTCGTTCATCCTATCTTTTTTGACTTTTTTATTCGTACAAACGTACCTCTTTAAACTCAGCGACCTGTTTCTGAGTGAACATAGAAAAGACACTGGAACCGCTACGCTTAGCCCTTCGGCTACCACGACTGCTCGCCCTTGCGGATCCAGATTCCTTAGGGGTACCAGTCGGGGTTGGTGGTTTTTCTTCAGCCGGTGCTGGCTCAGGTTCTGGAGGAGGAGGCGCCGGAGCTGCCTCTTCCTTCTTTTTGGTCTTCTTCTTCTTTTCCTTATCCGCCTAAAATGTATGATTTTCTTGTCGAATTAAACACTTTTCCGTCGCTATATTATTTATTTCTTTGACAAATGAGTTTAATGTCGTTTATATGAGATTAGTTTATGAGTTAAGGTAATCGATTAAGTAAATCGATATATTTATAATTATCAGAAGAGATCATCTTGTGATGATACCGACGCAACAGGTGGTCTCTCATAATTTTATGTATTCTCAAAAGTTTGTATTGTATCCAATTGGAACCTGTTACCACGTGTACAACGAGAACGGAATATTTTGACCATATAGATTTTGAAAAAAGCGTTCCTTGAAATGTTTCCAAGATTTGACTCCATTTATTTGCTCGTTCTTGTATTTGTTTAATTTCAAAAATGGGAAAGAAATTTTTTATGAATTGATAAATACAAATTCTTCGATAGAAGTTATGAGCTATGACTCGATCCGAAAGTCGCTAGGGAAAATTCAGAAGATATCGTTTGCTGATACTAAAAATAGAACCACCCTATTAGTAGTACTGTCGACATGCAGCCAAGACGTATATAGACCGATCGTCTCGACGGTACGCCGCCTCTCGAGTTACGATCATTACATAATTCTGGTATTTTTATAAACAGCCACACGCAGTTGAAGAAATACTCGTTCTTTTATTATAGATTATAGTTCGACTCAATCAAATTTTTGGTAGAAATGAGTGCTTTTTTAATGATCTTCCTATAATTTTTTATATAAAAGAGATGAGAACAATGTTATAATTGGAAATTTGTTTTAGGTTTGTCATTGATATAACGAGAAAAACAGTGTAACGTTATCGTCTTTACGGTGACGAATTTGCTGAAAAAAACATGTGGACAATGCCGAAAGCATGATACATGAAATATCTTAAAAACTCATATGAATTATCAAGAAAAATATAAATCCTTATGATTTTTTAGATAAAGATAAATAACAGGTACACCATATTCTAAGGGCTAATGAAAAAATAAACGGAAGTGGCACCAAAGTATGAAATGGCGAACGGCCAAGAGCTTAACGGAGACCACTCTTGCACTCCATTAACACAATCCGCGATCATGGAGGCTGCAAGCTGCACTCCATTCATCGATACGTCACTTGGCATATTATTTACGACACACACCGCGTAATCCATCGATCGATCATCCTCGTGGAATCCAGCGTCGTGGTACGACACGTTTTGGCATCGATTCTTCGGCCACTAATCAAGCTATCACGTTTAGACAACATGTTGCGTTCTTCCTTGATCTTCCCGTAAGGTAGAAATATAAATTTGAATATTATGCTTCGCAAAAAATTCCATGAAAAATCGCCGTTGTCTTTTCTTTCCGCAATTAAGTTTTACGGGTTGATAATGGTACCTCATTAACAACACCGGTACCTACTTACCATATCTACAGTTGGTTTCTAAGAGGATTGTACGAGATGGTCACAACTAACCAACTGTCCGAATCATAGAGGTGAACTTGTCTAAGTAACTTTGGTGGATTCCCCCACCATCGTGTTCTGCTCAAACAGGGGTGCCCAGCCCGGGTACAACGCCAACGCCTATCTGACCATATTTAGTGCGAGCCACCTCAAAATAGCGAACCTTTCGACGTTTCGACTAAAACAGTTTGCCGAGGACCGTAGGAACGGCGGCGCGACTGGTGCCTGTCTACCGCCCTGTTCTTTCGCGCTATCGGGATCCGCTTTTCAGAACGAAAATATAAGTCAAGGGTGCCCCTGGAAACGAACAAAGATAACGGATGATTCCATTACCCCTCGTATACGATTGAAACGATCTGCTACGTTTATACGTCGATCAGGAAGAAACTTGGCTTCCTCTCTTTGTCTTTCCGCACATCCGCCATTAGTAATATCTTGCGACTCCATATTGTCGATCGTCTTATAGGTTTATTTTGGTTCTCACGTAAAATTCTCGTATTTTTCTCTGGTGCGTATGCAATAGCTCTTCTTTGTACTTTTGTTTGATCATACGTAATCTAGAACTTTTCAACTGAAGTCATTTTTAGTTTTTATTTACGGATTGGAAATGCCAAGATGAAAAAAAGAACTGTCCGTCCTGTATTGCGTCACGCATTACGGTTTTAGATTTATTTAAAAAGAAATATAATATTCCTTCTAAACAAATCGAAATGAATGATAAATATTTTCTATAGTTCTTTCTATACATTGGCATATGATAGAATTTTAATTTCAGTCAAAGAATTGTAGTTTTTGACGATGATTCATTATTTTTGGCTTTCGTTTTCGATCTGTGCTCCGATATCCAAAGCACGTGGATACCGAAAATAACTGCCCGATATTTGAGAGCCACTACATGCCACTGCACTTTCATGATATCGGGTAATCTATATATATTTCCTAGATTAACAATGTGATTAATATCAGCATTATGATTAAAGATTAAAATCATAATTTTATAAATATTGATTAGAAAAAACGATCTAAAAAGATGCAACCCTAACACTGAAATTTATTACAGTGCCCGATTTTGTCCTTCATTATTTATAATGCCTATATTAATTTATTAATCTATAATATATATATTATAATATATATATATATATTTTTTTTTAAAGAACAAACAATAACAGATTTTATACTGCATATAATGACATTCTTTAAATCTGAATCATCACACACACACACATACACACATACACACACTTAGTTCTTATCTCGGCCAAATTCAATCTTGGAATCCGATTTAGAAACCTCATAAGGTGACTGTGAACATTTGTCTACTTTTGTATGCTTTGAAAGCCTGTTAAAAAAAAAAAATACTGATATCAGGATCAATGGAAATCGATTCATTTCATATCATCCTTCTCGTAAATTGGCAAGTTTAAAATTTAATAAAAAATACTCAAAAAATATAATTCGTACTTGCTGATAACTTCAGTAATTGTAGAATTATCAGTTTGCATTTCATCCAATTCTTCATTTAATTTAGTCAACGAATTACAAGATTCGAAATAGAAACAAGAATTTGCCGATGAACATACGGATTTGGTTGGGATTGTTGTGTCATGTTGCAGCAACGGCATGCGCATTGTACTTTACTGCATTTTCGTCCACCATGCCCAGCCGTCCATAAGATCGAGAGCTTTCCTTCAAATATCGTCACCGTATTTCGTTGATCGTTATCTTTTTAATTGATAAAGTTAATTTGAACGCTCATTATCAAACTTAATGCAAAAAATTGAATTTCTAATGAAATTTATCATTAAAGGATTATGGGTTTTAAAGTTTTATTGGAACATTTAGCAAAAAACATTTGTAACTACTGCTGGATGCTGTCCAGTTTATGTGAAAAATAAATTTTGCTGTCAAACAGGCGATCCATGTAAAGAACAAGTATGAAAAGTAAATGATAAAATACACATCTCTGTGATCCTGTGGTTGTGTCTGCTCCAATGTCCATGGACGAACTTGATCCTTATCTGTACAACTAAAACAACAAAATATGAATAAAATATTTATAAAATTATAAACAACGATGATGTTCGCTTACTATATGAAATTATTATCAATCGTAGTTTTTAATTTGTAATGCAATTAAAGATATTATGTTATTAATAATAAAATATAATATAATTATTTAATCGTACATACATTTCATTTTTAGTTGGTCGATTATCGCAAATGTTTGTCATAAAGTCAGTTTCTAAAACACGGCTACAGATATTTCTGTATTTACTGGAAGAACCATCCTTTATAATTACATGCACATACAGATCTTAATAATTTTATATAATTTAAATAATATTTGTTACTTACGTGCATCTGTTACAATTACATTTACATTTAATATTTTTGCCTCTATAATTACAACCTTCAAAAAGTCGTTTTTTTCTTCTTTTTAATCGTCTTATTATTACATCTTTTTGATAATGTCTAATAGAAAATATTCATTAAATAATTTTTTTCATTAACAATGTTAAAATAAAAATATATACGATATATCATTACTCACACGACTCTGTCTATACAGTTTCCTATATAAAATGTAATACATCGTAGTAATTTTCGTATAAAATCAAAAGTCATAAATACTTTCATCGTATTAAAAATAGATTGTAATTCTTCTTGACTATTAATCATTTCTATCCTTCTGTTTTCGTTAAGACGATTAATTTTTAGATCCAAGTAAGGTTATTTTATTAACATTCAAATTTTTGACAGATATCCAATAATATTTATGCAATTAATTGATAGTCAAATTTTATTTTTTCTCGAGTAATAAGACAAATCTTTCCTACAATTCATAAAAATTATTGTTGATTATTTCTTCGCTTTGAAAATCATTCCTCCAGATGACATACCGCCAGGTCCCACTTTCTTATGCAAAGGTCATCGTTCTCTTCTCAAGACTCCCACCATATCCGTTTAAAGAAATAAGAAAGTACGAGGCGTTACCTTGACTGGCCACCGTTGTAAGTCTACAGTTTTCTGCCGTATGGCGAACCATGTGAGTTAACGAATCAAAAGATCAATTTAAGATAAAGAAAATGCTATAAAAGATCTTTAATAATTGTCGATAATGTGGTGGCTTTTTTTATTAAGTTATGGTGAGTGAAAGCGTTAATGTTCATCGATGTGTAATATGATTACTGTGAATCATCCTTCAAAAATGATAATATATTAGGAACACATGCGAAGAACAGATTTATTTTGTTTAATAAATTTAGAAATTTATTTCATTAGAGTTGTAAATTCGATGTAATTTTTACTACTTTAATTAGATGTATTGCGAAGAAAGACAATATTTGTTCTTAAAACATTCCGATGTATGTATACAGTGATATCAGGAAATGCACTCAAGCTAGCAGCTTATATATCCGCTGGTGGTCTTCATGGAGAAGTCCGATTTGAACAAAAAACAGAGAAGTCGATAAGAATTCGATTCGCTTTACAAACGACACTTCAGTATCCAGATCAACAATGGTTCTGGTCTATTACACAATTTCCTGTCGACTACACAGTCATAGACGATCGATGCAGTCGTCGTCATCTTGGAGAAAGGTATTTGAAATATGCTTATATATTTTGGCTTAAATATATTTCTTCTAGCTTTATAATTTATCTATTGCTCGTAGCATAATTGATCTGACGGATCTAGTTGGTCCATTGGAAATGCCTGGGAATGAAACAGGTTCTGTTGAAGTTCCAGGTGTAACTCTAACTGGTGAAAAGGGATTATGGGGTAAAGGTCTATTACTAAAAGATTCCTATACGTCCAGAATAATTTGTGCTTCTATCACGGTAATTTATGATATTTTTCTAAATAAAAATTTTCTTTTACGTTGAATGCCGGATGTCTTTTAATAAACGCCAGACCCGTAGGTTTTTGAGAAAAATACAGAGAAATTCGCCGAAGCTCGTTTTTACGGCCCAGTAGCTGGAACAGTTTGGTTCCGATGGCTTGGTGGTCAAGCTGGTGACAATACCACCGATACTATCATTTATGCCGATTTGCATCATATCAATAACCAAAAGTTACAAATAGATTATACAGAACATCACTGGAAAATTTATGTGACTGATATTTTTAACATTGGCAAAGGTACGAAAAATGAAATATATTTTTGTCTATATTCGTTAATTTTGTACATAATCTTATTTAATATGTTTTGTACATAATCTTATTTAATATGTTTTAGATAAATCAAGTTGCAATATACTTCAAACAGTTTTCGATCCAGATAATGCTGGTCCTGGCAAATCTATCGGTGATGTTGACATGCGTTTAGGTAAAATAAAAGTTGCCGTAAAACAAAATCCAAAATATAAGACTTCTTATAGAGATCCAGAATTATCACTTCTACCGGCTGATCTTCTTGGACCACATCGATTATTGTACTTAGTTATTTTTCACCCTACGCACGACGACTCGTTCTTGGCTTGTGCTAAGATCAATCATCGTAAACCGATTCTTGCCAAGTATGATTAGACGGAATATAGCTACATTTCTGTTTCGACATTAATATGCATACTTAAATTTATTTGTACTGCAATTTTCAGCATAGATTATAGTAAAAGACAAAAAATACATGTTTCAGAACATTAATTAGTTCTCGTGGCATAAAAGGTGAGATGACATTAAGCCAAGAAACTCCGTTTAATCCGACATGGATCAATATATCTCTGACACCAGTCAATTTAGAAACGAGACTACGTTATGCCACTAAAGTAGCATATTACAGGATACATGAACTACCACCTGAACCAGCTAAATTTTTAGAAGATATCGGAGAACCGTGTTTGACAACTAAAAACATGTACAATCCGACTAAGATCGACGAGAAGACAGTACCACCAGCAGGTTTAGGAACTCAGGATCAATATAGCATTGGTGATTTGTCAGGAAAGCTTCAAGGTCGCAAGGAAGGATCTTATCATACTGATATTTTACCTGGAAGTGCAAAATTGCATGGTATTTATTGGGACGTATATCTGCCACTGTCAGGAATTCATAGTATCGTTCATCGATCTCTTGTAATTCACAAGTGAGATAATATATTGAAATAATACGTTTTATAATAAAATATAAGATTAGTTAATAATTTCTTTTTTCTTTCTTCTATTTTTTTTAATAAGGTATAATGAAACTGATAATAAAGGTATAATACCATGGGTATGTGGTACTTTTGCTCTTCATTTACCACAAAATGCAGGACAAATCCCTATGTTTACGGCACAAGTGATCTTTAGATATCCAATAGTAGGAAAAATAATATTCCGTCAACCAAAAAACAATCCTGAAGCTGATACAACTATTATAATTGAAAATTTAGTTCATGCCGATGGTAGTGCGCTGAATAATTCAGCCGAGCATAGGTAGTAGATGTTAGACATACATGAAAGAAAAATATATGATAGAAATTGTATTATCGATTATTTTCAGATGGATGGTACACGATAATCCTCCTGGAAAAGATTATTATAATTGGACTGGCAGATGTCTAAGCGCTGGTGCACCTTACAATCCTCATAAAGTAATAATTGCAAAATGAATTATCTTTAAAGAAATTTTACAAATAACAAATAATCAAGAGTATAAATATTTATTAGGTCGACTGGGATCCAAATCATACGAAATATTGTTCAACAGTTGAAGTCTCGTTATGTCGATTGGGTGACCTAACAAGACATGGCAAACTCGAAATTGCTGGGAAAAAGATCTATGGACCTGTTCTAACAAGAAAACTCTTCACAGATACGATGTTGCCACTTTCTGGACGAAATAGTATTTTAGGAAAGAGTTTAGTAATTTACGATGATCATGGACCAATTGCAAGAGGAGAAAGACTCGCTTGTTCGACGTAAATCAAAAAAAAATTTCATTAATTCATATTGGAACATTAAAATTAAATTTCAACAAAATATCTTCTATAGGATTGGTGGATTATATAGATTAAAAGCAATTGCTAAAGATTGGTTTGGTAATGGTGAACCTGTTCATATAAGAGGAAAATTGGAATTCATTCAACAAAGCGAATACGATGTCACGGACATTGAAATTAATCTTGAAGGACTTGATGGAAAAATGAGCGGATATCACATACATATGGTAACCTGTTTCAATGTAGTTCTTAAAAGAAATAATATTGATATTTTAAATATTTAAAATATTTTATAATCACAGACTCCGGTAGAAATAGATTTAGAATTCCCTTGCGAAGCTACATCTTTATATAATTACTGGAATCCGTTGGGTGTGAATTCAAGTAACATTCCAGGCTCTAGGGAAGGTACATCGGATCAATATGAAATGGGAGACCTTAGCGGAAAATTTGGTACTTTAGATAACAGAAAAAAATATATAACGAGTTACAACGACACCTTGCTTCCATTGTTCGGACCTAGAAGCATTTTTGGTCACAGTGTAGTGATTCATAAAAAAGAAAAAAATCTAAGGTAAAATATTAGAAACAAAAGAGTATATATAATAACATTATTTATTATTGTAGATGGGCCTGTTCTACGATAGAAAGAGGATATGCACCATCTGAAGCGGTAGAATTACGAGCAATTGCTTCGTTCCATCATCCACAAGGATTTGCCTACGGTTATGTTAAAATGGTATATTATTTATTATTATTCATTATTAAATATAAGTTAGAATCTTAATAAATAAATTAATATATAATTATTGTTATAGTCACAACTGGCATATAAAGATGGTAGTCAAAGTGAAACAGTAATTGAAGTCAAATTACGACATCCAGGAAATCATGATCGTAATATTGTAAAAATATATTATTTTTTCTTTTCTTTATTCTGAAAAATATATTTCACAACATAATATTTGAATCTTTTTATTTAACAGACAAAGAATCACAATTGGGCTATATACGTTAATCCTGTTGGAGTGGATGCGGCTGTAAAAGTAAAAGATACTAGATGTGTCGCAGGTGGATACATATGGAATCCTTATTTTACTCAATTAGCAGATCCTTTGAATGTAAAATTATTTATATTTTTCTTGTTCATACATCGTTAATTATTCAAGCGTACTAAATAACAACAATAATTTGAAACAGGAAGATCTGTATAGACAAGAATGTGGTCCTGATTTGCCTTTAAGATGTCAAGTAGGCGACATTTCATCTCGTTTGGGACCAATCAATATAGGAATGGAAAGACGAGTTTTCACAGATCCAAATTTTCCATTAGATGGGCCAGTTTCTGCGATGGGAAAATCAATCGTTATTATGGACAGAGATTTTGGAAATAATAGATTTGCTTGTGCTAATATTGAACCGGACAACGATATAGTAAAATATGCAAATATAAGAAAACCACCTCGTTTTGTCGTGTAGATATACTTTTAAAAAAAAGTAAACCATAGCAACAATTATTTTAACAAATTTACTATATTTTGTTTTCTTTTAGAGCACAATTCTTGGAAGATGTAAGAAAAGTAATGGGTATTCCTGAATGGATGTTGTCTATCGATAGCAGAAAAACTAAAATATTACACAATGGAGCTTGTATTCAATTTTTGATACACTTTAAAGGTTTGTGTAAGTTTGCTTTTTGTTCATAGATACAACATATTATTTTACATATACATTTTGATATTTAGGTCCAATAGCCAATAAATTAGAACAGGATTTCAGTAAATTAATGTCGACTGGGAAATTAGAAGCTCCAAGTTTATATATACCAGGATATATACCGTCAAAGAGAAAAGCAACATTAGGGCATCGGCAATGCGGAGTACGAGATCCTAATGACAAAAGTATGAAAAATAAATAGTATCTTATTATTTATTTTATATCAATTAATAATAATTAAAATGTTTCAGATTTTAATTTGTTTAAAAGCTGTTCCATTTCTCTCGCACCAGGATTGATTATAATACTCCTACTAGTCTTTGTAAATAGACTAATTTAATATAAAATGAAAATGTTATGATCTCATTTATTTATATATATTTTTTATAAATTCAATGTTTGATAATGTAAAAAAAAAGAAAGATTATATTTCGCGCCACGTTAGTTTAAATTATTATTTCGATTGATTGTCTCAATCGATAGTAACATTGACCAATCCTCATCAAGTAACGTAGCGATTAATTTCAGAACATAACCTACTGTATACTAAATAATAATAATAATAATGTAAACATAAAAAAACAATAAACACGTAGGGATTTGAGCGACTTTAACAAATAATAAGTCATTCTATCGTTGAATTCCGACAACTAAGTATCGTTTAACGAAACAGTAATAGTGATCATGGTAATAAATCATATATATATATAGGTAAGATGGATAGATAAATAAATAAATAAATAAATAAATATATATATATATATATATATATATATATATATATATATATATATATATATATATATATGTATATATATATGTATGTATGTATATATATATGTATGTATGTATATATATATGTATATATATGCTTGTATATAAATATATTTCTATTAAACAAAAACAAAAATACAAATATAAGCAAAATTATAAGAAAACATCCACTCTTTCATTGGAAATATATGTATGTAGATAAAATTATTTATTAAAGTTTTATTTATTCTATTTAATATTATATTATATTTACTAATCATTTAAACATATTTATATTAAATTATTCCATTAAGAGGATTACATGCTTCGAAGAGATATTAAGATATGGAAAAATTTACCCATCTGCCATAAAGTTGTTGTTTGGTTTATAACTTTTAAAATCATAATTAAAAATATTTTCATTGTTTAATAATAAATTCACTATAAATAAAAAGTTCTAGTCTCCTATTTAATAAATGATACTAAGTATATTTTTTGAAGACAGTGATATTCATATAACAATAATAGTTATTGCATTATAGGCCTGTGTACATATATTGCAATATCAATATTAATATATAATTGACATTGCATTATAGAATAACTATCTTATTAATATCTTCTAAGGCATTTATAATACTCAATATATGTACTTCAGCTATGTTAGACTGAGGCACAGGTGGTATATTACAAGACATGGAAAATCTTTAATGCATGCAATTACATATGTTATTAAAAGATTGAGCATTTCCATTGAACATGGTATGCAAGTATAATGTTTTTGAAAAGCATTAGTTTTGAAAATATTGAACGCAAATATATTTATAAAGAGGCACCTTATAATTTTTTTGTCATAAAAATATGTATTGTATTTAGTTTATGTAAAATCATGTTTTGTTTATTTTCGAAGATGAAATTGTTCATTCTTGTAATAAATGAAATCTTAAAAACCTCACTATAAAAATAACTTTGTTATATATTGCGTTCATTACTTATATACAAAATGTTACCATGATCACTATTTTATATGTTATTCTTCTTAATCTTCTCCTCAGTTTAGAGTATATTTTATAATTTCTTTAATATGTCTGTATATATAAACTATTATATTTTTTATGTATCATTTATTATTATGTGTTTATAATAAATTAGTATATATAATTCAATGTAATTAATATGAATAGGCTCTATAAAACAGTGTTTCTTTCATCCTGGAAGTATTGCTTATCTATTTCTTGCATACTGGTTCATATGTTAATAATAATCATCATTTCTATGGTCAATCATGTTTTGTAAGATTTTTGTATGTGTGTGTATATATATATATATATATATATATATATTTTTTATAGATCACTTCTAGGGTTATGCGTTACTTGCAACAATATAAAATTAATATGTTTTTATAGATGAAATATTTACTCTGTATCTAAGATATCTGTACAATGAGACGTAAGATTATTCTATAATACGTTCTGTACAAAATTGATGATAAAGTAAGAGAAATCGTTATTAGATCAGTTCACAGACCAGTACTTTTTACATATTATTTGTTTAAAAATAAATACTGGAAACAATTTCTTGTTTAGTACATGAAAATATAAATACTAATATCTGTAAAAACATGTAGAAATTTAGAATAAATAAATAATTCATTGCTGTATTAGGAACATAATACAAATAAGTAATACTACAGCAACAACTGAAAACAAAATTATAAATTTGATGTAATAGATATCTTAAATAATCTACATATCTTCTGTAGATTTAAATGTCTATATTCCAACTTGCATAATTCATAATTGTACTAAATTTCCATATAATAACAAATATTTTGCTTTATGTATAGTAATTTTACCATACAAAAATTATGAAGCATAGTGCTATTCTCTGTATAAACAGCTTATGTAGCTGTATGAAAATATGTCTAATGTTAAAAAAAAATAGCACACTAATTTTGGTCGTAATAAGAAGATACATTGCATTTACATAATGATTTATCACTTAGATTGTAAATTTTCTTCCTCATCATCACTGTAATCATCGCTTAGATATTGAGTACTTTGTGAAAATTCGTAGCGCCCAGTCTTTTTTGGTGGGGGACTATAATGCATAATATTTTTTATTACTTTAGGTTTATAAAATACTTATATCTAATAATCTATATTACATGCATTAATTAATTGATTGAAATGTTATAATATACCTTGTTTGATCCTCATCATTATTACTACTGCTACTACCATTTGGACTGCCATCTCTTTTTGGACTTGCTGGAGGTGAAAGTGCTTGCATCAAACGTCCTTTACTTTCATTCCAAATTGTTGACTGCAAAAAAAACAAAAAGTTAAAAGTAGAATTAATCACTCATCTATTTTTCAAGACTAGCATTTGTTTTTCATTGTTCTCTCAATATGTAATGTATACTAATATGATAGAAGTACTATAATAAATACCAAATTTGTTCTGAAATATTTTATTTTATTTTCACATACACAATGGTATGCAACGAAATTTAAATAAGAGATCTTCAAAGGTGTAATTTTTCAAAATCATTATTCATCTAGGAATAAAAGAGAATTCATTTGTATTGTTATATAGAACATTTTTTATTCCTTTTGTGAACATGCTTTATATTGAATTATTAAGATAAAATACAAAATAATTAACAGGATAATTCCTCCATAAATACTACCCACCAATCTTCCTTCCCTTCCAAATAATAAAAGAAATGCATCAATGAAGTCTCGTGATTTTTCCTCCCATTTACTAATCATGTCCATACGCTTTTCACCTATATTTTCCATTACTCGTTTACCCTTATCTTTGAGGTCATCAAATTTATTTTGTAATCGAAATTTCTTTTCCTGAAATGACAATTTTTTTAAAACTATTTTTTCATAGTTTTAGTTCGAAAAACTTGAACAACTAGAATCAGAAACTTCAAAATATATTAATGCTCTTTGTAAATGACTTACATTAAGGAAAGAAACATTCAGTTCTTTGGCACTGTAACCCCGTGCTAAATTTCTTCTTACATAAATATCATAATCTTTAACAATTCTTGCAACAATATCTGATGTAGATACTCCTTCTGTTCTTTGTGTAGCTACAAACATACCTTTAGTTTTTAATGCTGCATAAACGTCTGAACCATCATCTGTCATGTAAGGTATGTCATCATGAGCTACGAAATCGATCTATAAAAACAATTAATTACAACTTTGATATGAATGATAAAGAACATATGTTATACATATATGATTTTTACTTTATACGATTAATAGGGATTTTTTTTTGTAATAAATTAATTTAAACATACTTTATGTTTCTTAATGAAATCATCATCTATTTCCCATGGAGCATCCCTCACTACTTCATCTACGTAGCGACAATGTCTTACTGCATCATATCTTTCAGCATCTGTCATAACAGTTCTTCCTTTTTTGCTATGTGTTAATTCATCATTACAAACTACAAAATAAAAAAGAATGAATAAAGAATTATAATAATTTTTAGATTCTTTAAAAAATTGTAAGCAGAATTGAAAATTTCACCTCCAACGATAAGATATACATTTGGGAATATATTTTTAGCTTGTAGTAATTGTCGAGCATGTCCTTGATGAAAAAGATCATATATACCATCAGCATATACTCTAACTCTTCTGGGTGCTAAAAGATATATCATGTTATAAAATACTGTATAATGATAAAAGTACAACTATGATGATAATGTTTACTTAAAATTGCAACATACAAGTAATATTGGAATTACATAAATATTCTATTTTTTTCATAAATCTTATTTCTCATAACAGTTATCATTGTATTTTTTGAATAGTGAATGAACAATAAATACTCTTATAAACCAACCTTTCCCACTACGTGCCATCCTTAATGTAATTTGAGTATTATAATCACTTGCATCTCTCTCAGCAATTGCTTCTGGATCATCACTGAATGGAGCCTCTTTACAAATTGACTGAAATAAATTTAGATATAATTTCTAATTTATTTCAATGATAATGTAACTTAGAAGCTTTTTAATTTAAAGTAATTCAAATTTGAACATTCCTGAAAATTATAAATTATAGAATTTATTATATTAATATTTTAACTTATATGATTATTGAAAATTCCATACTGTAATTAGATTTTTGTATGCATTCGATTGTTATTATTATATTTTCTATTCTCCCAAGTTATTGTATCTAACAATTCATCATTTTTTAAAACAAATAATTCACATCATTTTACACATTTATCAGACATAAAATATTAGATAAAGTTTATGAATGTTCATGAATGTTTAATCAAAGTTTAAGAAAAATATATTTAAACTTCTACCACTTGTAAAATTTTCTTAGCAGTACAGTACTTGACACTTATTTATGTCAATGTTACGTCATGTTCACAGTGTTATCACTTGATATTGAGTTATATGTTCTCTGTTGACTGAATAAGACATGGTATATGTGATTTTCGTTATAAATAATGTCAGTGGTATTAAGTGTATTCGAGCGCACGTGATATGTGTAAATATATACAAATAGATTATATATTATAAATTGTTAAAATCAATCTATAAATAAAAATCATTTTGTATTTTAACATATGAAATTGATTAAAATCAATGTTATATGTGTACAGAGTATTGTATAATAAACAAAAGCGACATATTTAGCAAAGTGTTATATAAGAAATTTATTACTTACAGGATTAATGGGGGAATTTTCTCTAGAAGAAGACGTACTTTCTCCATTATGATTATTTATATGTGATACAGAGTTCAACATAGTTTCCTCTCTACAGCGCTTCCTTGACATGATTTTATAATAATAAATTTAAACCCATGAAGTGTCCTTTACACTAAAATTAATTAAACATACATCCATGTATAAATTATATATAATATTTTTAAAATGTATATGAATTAATAAGAAATTATAATGATAAAGCCATATTAATTTTAAACTTATTAAGAATAGTAAATGAAAAAAAATCTACTAGTACATGTTACATACAAAGCTGTGTTACATACAAAAATATATGTGTAAATATATATTTAATCTATATAAAACATATATGTATGTTTCTATCTATAATTGAGTTGTTTACATAATGGCATACCTGTGCACACATGCAGGACACTTTATATATTATATTCTGTGCACAAATAAATTCGTACACAAAAAGGAGAGCCATGAATATGTATAGTAACACCACTGGAAAATATATCTAATATGTTGAATTTATTTAAAATTTATATATATACAGTGTTACAACAAATCTTACGTTTTTTCAAATTGAATAATTTTTCTTTTAAGTATAGAAAAAATTTTAGATATAGAAAAATTAGTGTGCTATACGAAGTATGTGAAAAATGAAAAGAAATAAACAATATTTTTTTATTATAATAGGAATACAAAATATAGTATGGGCAATTTAAAATATTTTTTATCAAAAACTTTTATAGAAAATAAATATACTTGACAAAAACTGAAAAGACTTTCTTTATATTTTTTTATCGCTGTAGAAGAAAAATAGAAAAAAAAAAAATATCTTTTAAATTATGCTTCGTATATATAGCACATTAATATCTCTACTTATAATTTCAAAGTTTCTTGTTCTGTTGTACATAGAAATAATTATACCATTTAAAAAAAATGACTGAATAATTTTGCGACCAATTATAAATATACTTATATCTGTTAAATATAGATTTATGAACTACAGGATTATATTTTTTACAAGAACATATATATATAATATTATAAATAATTTCATACAGACATAAACCCATGATGCAAAAGAACAACATAGATTTGCTTTGATGATAGGCTTTACATATCATATAAAACAATTATTCATTTTGCTATAATAAAAAGATTCTATATCAATGAATCAGCATGAATTCTAAAATGACTAAGATGTTATCAAAATATGTTTCTTTTATATTTTCTATTTAGAATAATTTTTAAAGCTATACATATACAATTTTAATGATACAAATATAACGCTTAACTTCAAGGAAAACGAATGAAAATCAAAATCAAACCGTTAGAAATAAAAGAACAATGCAGTAGCAGCACATTGAAAGATAGCTATAATGCTTGCATATTTAACGGTTATGTATTGTATTTTATGATTATCGCATAGAATTTTTTCAATGATCACAATTCAGCCTCGTCAAAAACAACGAAAATTTGTATGTATATAAGTATACTAACCTTTTCACGCCCTAATTTTCCGTCTCGTAATTTCTTGTGTCCGATGAATTTTGACTATGTACGCAAAATTTTTAGAAAACGTGAAATGTTCAAAAACAATTTCTTCGAGTATATTATCAAAAAGGATTGCCACTAATACTTGTTACGTGATTCATCGAAATTTTTGTATTTTTTAATGGAATTTTTGAGTTCCAATTTTATTGTTGCTCCATCATAGATCAACAGCTGACCTAGCAGACGCCAGTAACAACGCTTGTGTAGAAGTATATACATATACAACGAAATATTCGTCGTTTGAGACAGGGGCGGAATAACGGTACTGTGAACCTATAGAGGGGGGGGGGCGGAGTCGTAAAACAAAGTACTGTTTAGCAGATACTCTCTTTCTCTCACTCTATGCAGATATTAGAAACTTGAAATGTTTCAATCCAGATAAAATATTTGTTTATTCATTAATATTAGAATTTACTGATAGAGAAAAAAAAACATAACATAGAAAGAAAGTAACATTTAAAAATATGTGGAGATATTTATACATATAATACATATTTTATATATATATATATATATATATATATAAAATAGATTATCATTAACTACATTGCTCTATGATATCTATAAGATAGTCTTTTTTTTACAACGCAAAACAGACATTTTGTGAAGCGGAGCGTAATGAGTGAAATTACATCCTTGCTTAGGAATGTAGATATCATTTGCCGATGATACAAATGGTGTCACGTGATCGAAAGAGCATATCAAGCCGGCCTGGTTTTATTTAGTCTCAATATTTACTTTCTTTCTTTTTGCTTCTCCTTTTTTCAATTCATAAAAAGTGTATACAATGAAAAAAGTTATTTTCGTGACTGCATTTATATGTTACTTGATGTTCTCGAAGATGAAATTTATTTTTATAATTAATATCATTTGAAATATTTTAATATTATCAAACCAGTGATAAACCATTGCTACTTTGGACATAATAAAAAATAATATGTAGATAAATTAATTGGCAAAAGTAATATTTAAACTTGCACATTAACCACGCCCATATATATGTATGTATGATGTATATATATATATATGCATGTATATATATATATATATATATACACATGCACACGAACACAATACAGGTGCGTTCTTTTTAACAAGATTAACCCTTTTTTCACGAAATCATTGCGCCAACCTATATAATTCTACGTGAAATATCATTTGTTTATGTTCTTTTACATTTTGGCTATGTTGGACATAGGAAAGATTTGATTTTTACTTGAGATCGATTAAAGTTAAAGAATTATGCATAAAATCAACTTTTGAAAACATTATACGTAACATGCATTATCATTGCATTAGATTAAATTATCATTGTTTATTACTAGTTACTAGCTATAAAGAAATATCATAGTTTTATTTAAACTGTTTCGAATTCACCAATGTATGTAACATATTCTAGAATTTATTTTGTAACGAATTCTTTTATTCTATCGACTATAATTTATGCATAATAGTAGCTTATCAATCAATTAGAATATGCTGTTCTTCGAAAGTCGCGTTTTTTTTTTTTTTTTTTTTTTTTTTTTAATTCGAATCAAAATATAACGCTCTAGTTTGGCAAATAATCAGTGCTTTATTTATTAATACACAATGTTATTGTCTTAAACTGACTCCATAGTAATAATAACCTAATTTTCCTATAATCTCAAATTTTGTTGAATACGATTTAAAAAAAGAACAACCCTCATAATTTTTCGTAGGTTATCTAAATATAACATTTATGATTCGCTGATAAAATAAACCGTTATTATTATGAATGCGAGATCGTGTTGATTTGAATATTCCTGGCTTCTTTATCTGGAATTAATCGCAGGAGATCGTATGATTTTTAATTCGAATTGATTTCTATATAATAATAATAGCAAATCATATAATTAAAAAAAATTTTTTTTTTAATCTAAAGTATAAAAATAAAATAGATATCCTTTGATAATAACTGATAAAGTATATTTAATTCGATATTATTTCATTTCGTCAAACACATTTAAAATACGTTTTTTTTTTTTGCGATAAATTTCGATGCCATATGAGAAAAAGGATTTTTCGTATTACCTTTCGAAAGTAGCCGCGAACTTTATCAAGAACTTTGCCACGAACTCTGGTGACGAATATCACCACTTGCGCTTTTGGGGTTTCTATGGGTCGAGCATGCGTTGTTGTATTGAATTAAACTTTTTTACCAGATCAAAGTAAAGTCAAATGTTAATGCGTAAGCACTGTCAAATATCTATTGTCCTTGATAATAATAATTTTCCTTTAAAAATTGTCCGGCGTTATCGACTTTAGCCGAAAAATTTACGATCGCACATAAGAAACTTCATTCGCATACTTCTATCGACTGTCGACGCGTGCTACAGCAACACGATACATTCCGTCTTTCTTTATCTTTTCTCTCGCTTGCTCTTTTGCGGTCGGAGAAGGGAATAACGATGACGTAAGATCGGATGATCGTATACGTCATGAACGTAGAATTCCATGTGCGCTCGTCTACGAATTTAAACGGAAAAGATCATCGCCCGATAAAATCAATTGCTTTATGAATTTCTTATATCTTTCTATTTTTAATATTATCGTCTGTTTGAAGTCTAGATTTCTAATTCATTACGTAGAACGTTTTTTTCTATTATAATTAGATGATAAAGAATGCTAAAAATTAAGTTCTTATTCTCATTCGATCCTTCTTAATGTCATACTGCTTTTCTCTTTTTTTTTTTATCGCTTCTTCACGTAACTCTTTTAATTTATACTTTTGTTATTTTTTATTTCGTTATTATTCAATTAAAAAATATTTTTTATCTTACCGTTCGTTTTTTGTGAAATAAAAAGCATATATATATATATGTGTGTGTATATATATATATATATATATATATGTTATATGTGTGTGTGTGTGTGTGCGTATTTATTCATATTATTTATACATATATTCATCGCTTAAGTGAATATATTAAATAATTAATTAATGTAATTTTATTAATGTGAATATATATATAGCGTGAAGTATTGTGTTGAATTTTGACACCTAAAAAAATTCCACAACCGTGTATCAACTTTTTCTTTTGTTTATATACCTACTAAAAACTTGTATTATTTGCATCATTAATCATTTGTATTATCGACGATTATATAGTATTTTTAAAATTTGAAGAAAGAAGATATTCTCTGTTTTTTTTCTTATATGTTACGAGTATGTATTTATACTTAATAAAAAATATTTAAAATTCCAGTTAATTATATATATATACATGATTAGGTGCTTTTTTATATTTAGTCACAATATAACCTTACGTAATTTTAATTTGGAGAGTTTTTCTTTTTTTTTCCATTTATATCCATCTTTTGCTCGGTACTTTTATGCAGAAATTTGATTGATATATACGCAATTATTATTATATGCGTTTAAAAAATGAGTTCGTTACAAGAATTGTTTTATAGGTACATATATGTGTATGTGTGTGTGTGTAATATTGCACAATTTGATATGATGCCAGCATCAAATCACGAAGTACATATAAGTACTCGTGTTGCACAGTTTATGTTTATGTATATGTATATGTGTATATAAGTACACATTAGAGTCAGATGTTTATAATTGTTTTGAACTGGCCGTGTACCTGCAAAACGATACATCGTAATTCAAAATGACTGTAATAACTTATGCAACGATTGATACAAATTAAAATTTCTTTACAGTATCCGAATATCCGTGTTATATTATTACAAATGTAATTAGAGCTCATATTTTATAAAGTCATTAATTCTTTTTATCATGTAAAATTTTTACGAAGTAGTATGATGAAATGTAAAATAAAATTTTACAATCTATAGAAATACTTATACTTTATATTATTTTAAATAATTTAAATGCAATGCATATATATAGAATCAAAAATAAGATCTAATAACTAATCGTCCGTATTTCATTTTTATTTGGCTCTTTTAAATTTCATTGATATCGCAGATAACGGTAGGGAAAAGAAACGAACGATTATAAAGCTGAAGTTTATTTTTACTTAATAATAACTTTAAAATAATCTCTATATATATACATATACATATATATATATATATATATATATATATATATATATATATACATATATACACATATATATATAATAAGAATTATAGATATATATTTCTTACGTATCCATTTTTTTTATTCCTCTTTTTGTTGTTATGTAACGCATAAGCGGTCTCTTTTATCGTTTTTGATAAATTTTACAATCATTATGCGTTGTATTAAAATCGTGACTTGATCTACGTAAAATCTTGTTTAAGGCAATGCTTGCCATAGATCATTCATATTTATAATCAAATAATTCGACCCTATATACTTGTTAGATATTTATATACTTTGTTGTATTTACACATAAACGTTTGACCATTACCACTATTATTTCGCGCGTTAATAATAAAAAGAATGTCATCGTTTGGAGCGTTTACGTTATAACTACTCACAAATTTCTTCATAGTATATTTTCCATCGCAAATTTTAATGTAATAATACATATTACAGGATTTATAGTATATAAATAAATAGCAACAAGAACAGGGAGTTTAACACTATTTTTCACTCAGTCATTTTTGCATAACGTCTCTGTTCACAATCCTTAGTTTAGTTTCTTTTCTTTTCTTTTTTTTTTTTTTTTTTTTTTTTTAATCTGTAATGAAAGGAAACGTAATGTCTTAACAGTACTATGTTTTGTTAAATTATAAAAAGAAAAAAAAAATAATAATAAAAAAAGAGGAATAAAACACATAAATATGGTCACAGAACCATTAATCGACTATAAAATATACGCAGTGTTGTTACTTAAGTTCCAATTAGTAAACAAAAAAAGGAATATTTTGTTTATATAATCTTTTTAAGTATAGTTTCTTTTTTTCATTGAAATTTAATTTTGTAGTAGATCTAGTTAATTGATCAATAACATAATGTTTCATTCGAAAGGCATTCGTATACAGTTCGATCCAACCTCAACACTGCAATATTATCGATATTATCATTAAATAATATTTACTGTTTATTTAATAATAAAAATATCTAAATCACAATGTCACGACGTTATCTCAAAGCGATGTGTGTTGCTTTCTTCCAGTCTATTTTTATATATTTTAATAAGATGTATCGTTCTGCCGAAAGAACCGGCGTGCAGTTCCAGAACTATAGATGCAATAAAGAAATGTGCGAGATCGCAGTGACAAAAACATCGTATTTCTTATAATTACATTCGCATAACAAAACTGTGTTAGTGTTCGTAAACACTATTTGATTTATAAAGCTACATTTTCCTTTTACAGATTTAACATCACTCAATTCTCAATATTAGAGAATATTCCAAAAATTTTAGTAGCTCTCTATCTGCCTTATTTATGTCTTCTTTTTATATAATATATAATTATAACAGACACAAAAAGATTAGTAAAAGAAGATCCTGTGTATATACATCAGATTAATATCGTTATACAATTATCATGGAAGAGTATTAATAGAAATTTTTTTTTTCTTCAAATTCGTCAGTGCGAGTTCTTTCATAGTTGTGACCTTTACATTAGTATATTTATCACGTATATTAATATACTGCATCGGTCAGCAGTGAATAAAATTATCGACTTAACGATTTGATTTTGCAACAATCCCGAATACTAAAATTGATATCGTTAAAGAATTTGATGATGCTGAAATATACAATCAACAATAAGTAGATTACTAATAATGCGCTAAACAGTTAATATACCTGTCTGTTTGTTGATAATTAGGCTGGAGCGAAAATCCCATAGGTACAATCTAGCTACCTAAAATCTCGGTAATTTTCCCATAATAAGGGTACCTTAACGCGAGTATGGTGTTTTTTTTATTTTTTGTTTTCTTTACACTAAAGTGTTAGAAATTTAACGACGAAAGCAAGGGGCTAATTGGTAGTCTGTACACTGAGTGCCTCACTCAGTGCCTGTTGTTGATCTGTCGTTAAAGCATTTATACATGCTTGGAACACAGATTCGTTGTTCTGAAACAATATTATAATGATGATTATTTTACCTATCTATCTATTTATCAATAAGTAAAATTTTTTGTTATTAATATCAATGTTATTTTGTACCTGAATTTGTCTAACGATATTAAGAATCCTGGCCATAACCGGGTCGTCTGTAGGCACAGCATCTCTGTAAAGGGCTTCAGCAAAGAAACTTATTAATTTAGGTAGATTTGCATTATTTGGTCCTAAAACTACTAAATGATTGGCTTCAATCAAATCACATAAATATCCATAAACATGAGGAGCTTCATCTTCATCCTCTATAACCGGCAGCCAAGACAACCTAAAACGTATTAATAAAGATTATTGCAATTGAAAAATTTTGTATTAGTTCTAATTTGTTTTTCTTTTTTTTTTTTTTTTTATTCATGTAAAATTATATTCACCAGTGTGGAAGAATCTCATCTACGTTAATAGCTGTGTTATTATATTTAAGAATTTTTGTTACTGCTGAAATAGCATTTTCTGTAGGATTAACATTTTCCGGTGATCTAGATTCTGGATCATTGATAACTTCCATTAACCTTGGTAATGCTTCTGCACATGCTTGAGCAAATGCTTCTCCTCCAAACTGTCCTAAAACTCCACAACCATATGCTGCAGCTTGTCTAACTTCAGCAGATTTATCTGACACATATTGAATCATTGGCCGTAAAAAGAATTCTTGATATTTCGCACACTCAGGCCCTCCGAATTCTATTACATCATCAAAAACACACAAAGCCCACTGGTGATCCGACCAAGATCTATCAGGGTTTAATAATTTTACGAAGTGTCCACAAATTTGATCAAAGAATGGGAAAATTTTTGATTTATGTGTAGTAAAAAGAGCGTGTAAAATATCTGCTATTTTACTCAAAGTGTATATATCTTCGTTATCTTCATCTTCAAGTTGTTCTTCGACTACTTCGTCATAATCTTCATCTTTTCGTTTTTCTAATCGAGCTACTGCTCTTTCAAAGTGCTCGTTGAGTAATTTGTCCAAAATACGTGAAAGTTCTGCCATAGGTTGAACACCCAAACAACCATCTCCCAAAGTTTCTATACATTTGGCCAGAGAATATAACAATTCTAACAGTACTACAGATTCTGGTTCTGTGTCGATAGCTTTTAGTAAATCAGGATATATATAAGCCCACATTCCTTGTAAATATTGTGGCCCTTTGATTTTTACACAATCAAGAAGGCATGGTAAACTTGATGCGGCTGCGGTACGAACACCATCGTGAAAATAGAATTTTAACATAGGAACCATAAGTCGCACTACCTCTTCAGCATAATCCGCAAAGCCTTCTTTTAATTGACGTGCATAACAAACCAACATTTCACATGCAGATGCTTTGTCCTCTAGACCAGCAGTTTTAATGCCGAAATTTTGTTGTTCTCCGAGAGAAACGAACTGCCAGTCAAGATCCCCTTCTATACCTTGCATATCTTCATTGTCTAATAATGCAACATCTGGTTTCATTGCCGCAGTACGTAAGACAGGGCCCATTACTAAAGGCAAGTATTGTTCAAATTGTTTTCCAAGTATTCTACAAATACGAACCCAAGCAGAAATTAAATAACTTGTTTGGGGATCATCATCAGGAAGATCTTCCGAGTGTGTTTTTAAGAACATCTCCATTACTTCATTAGCGTCGGCAATGAATTTTTCTGGACCAACAGCCACACCTATGAGACTGACACATTCGATTGTTTTTCCTCTAAGCATTTTGTGTTCTGGTAAAGTTGCATTTTGAACAATATATTTTAGACAAGGCATTAATCTGTCATAATAAGTGACAAATTGCTCTTCGCACGTATCGGCAACAGAAGCAATAGTTGTAACAACTTGTTCCAAAACAAGTTTAGTACCCTTCTCTACTAATTCTTGAAATTTAGCAGTGAGTGTCGATTCAAGTTTTGCCATAATAGCATCAAGATATCGAGTTAGTATATGTTTCGGACAGTCCTCACTAAAATTTACTAATGCAGCTCCTGCATGAGCCTGTACTCTAGGATTTGCATTATCATCCAATACCATAAGTAATCCAGGTATAACTTTATCATGGAATTTTTTTTCAAACGTAGGAGCGAAGTCTGTTGACATTTGTCCTACTGCATTACAAGCTGCATATCTGACACGGGGATGCTAAAAAAAAAAAAAAAAAAAAAAAAGCGATAGAAATCGTATAACGAAAATAATACAAAATATAACTTTTATTATATTTTTGTATGTTTCAACACTATGACTATCTTTGTTTCAAAACAATCAGCTCTCAGAAACTTCAAAATCAAGATTATGAAATTCATGTTATTAAAACAATGACATGAATGCATATATTAACTTTTCCATTATTCTGCCAAGAATGTTACACCATCATTTTAATAATTTTAATGATACTATTAACTTCATTCATGGCTTTTTATTTTCTACAATAAATTAGAATATTCTAAACTAAAACAACTTACAGGGTCTTGCAAGTATTGTATAACACCTTCCATAATTTGTGGCAATATAGCTTCCATTTGTTTGTGGCACCCCTCACCAACAGCAGATATAGCCATGAGAGCTGCATGTCTAAATAAAAAATTTCCATTGTCAATAATTTAATAAATTTAATAAGATAAAAATGTTTGTTCCAATTCTATGATGTTAATTTTTTATTAACATCAACTCTCTTAAAAGGAACATGCAATGAGAGTATCCGAATTCTATCTATCAAAACGATAGATAGAAATACGAGTTATCTCATTGATTACTTTGCCACAGATGTAACGCGATTACTTATATTAAATATATAACCGCTGACTATTCTGTGGCCTTCTTTTAAAGAAGAAATATCAATTGATATTTAAATAAATTTTAGACATTGCTATTTTACCTGTATTTCCAGTCTGTATTACTCAACATCGAAGGGATATTTTGCACTATCTGTGGTAGCATGGTTTTACCGCCTAAACCACATGCTAATCTGTCTAAAGCACTTTCAGCTACTACGTTATTACTGTCATTATCTTCTTCTATAATTTCATCAGAGAAACTCCATTTTTCATCCTCTTCCAAGTCTGTCATCATTTTTAAAACAAAAGGTACTAATGCTGCAATGTATTTTCCGCCAACTTTACGAACCATTGCTGGTGCAGTTTCTGCAAGTGTTACTAAAACTTCGAGAGCTAATTGTCTCCAAGAGTCTTCCATTTCTTCATTTAAAAAAATTTTCATACACATTTCCATGATATTTTCTAATTGATGTCTCAAAAATTTAGGTGTAGACTCAGCTAAATCGATCAATACTTTTAATAAAGAATCATCAGTTTGTTTTTCTACAGACTGAGCAGTTACTTGCACAACTACAGGCAAAAGTTCAGAAAAATGTTTTTGTATGTTTTCTTCTTTATCATGTAAAGTTATGAAAGCTCCTATTGCTCTTACTGCTTGGAATCTAACCTGTATGATCAAAAAATGTATTTAATTTAGTGATGAATACAAAATTTTATTTTGATTAATAAAAATATAAGCAATTATGTAAGGAATTAACACATATGTATGTATGCCCCGTATCTGTCTGTAAATTAAAGCTTCACAAGCTACAGTCATCAGAAGGCAGGTTTTTTTTGGAAGATTTTGTGACGAGAAATTCTGAATTCCTGGTATCTCGTGTATCGATCTTCCAAATTTGTATCAACTAATTATTTACCTCATTATTTGTGGTATCCATGACTGATTGTTGTAGCATTTGTTTAATAAGATCAAGATAATTTGCTTGTTGATTTCCAAAAACACCAGGGACGGATCTGTTACACATATTTTCATTTACTTTAATTTTTGAATTTTAAAATCCAATTTAAAATTTAAAGTAATGAACTTACGTGAACATTCTTAATGCACTTTCCTTTAATGCTGGTAAAGGACTATTTGCACATTGAAATAGGAACTGAAGAAATTCTGGCCATTGATTGTTTCCATCTTCGTCTATTAAATTACGAGCAACTTGAGCTGCAACTTCACATATTTTACGGCGAATTGTTTCTGTTTGTTCATTTTGAACATATAACAAAATTTGCTCTTTCAACTGTACTTGTGCCTCTGGAGGAATCTGAATGAAATTTAATGTTGAAATTTTTATATAAAAATATATAATGTATTATTGATTCTTATTAAATTGAAGACAAAAATTATTTCATACAATGAAAACCAATGACACAAAGAAAATGATTTAGGAGAATGTTAACATTTTTTTAAATTTTAGATTATAAAGTAAAATAAAGTCTTTATTAAGAAAGTTAACTTAAGATAACTATGGATAATATATTTATCATTGGCAATACTTGTTGGCACTAACTTCAAACATAATATATAGTTTGCTTGAAACTATTTTAGTTTGCTTCTTTCATATAATTTGATCAACTAAATTTTTTATGCGTTTATGATTTAAAAAATGGTATTATAGATATGTAAAAAAACAATTATATATAATAACATGCAGATATTTTTATGGTTATAACCTTGGAATAAAAGTCCATAAATTCAGAAGAAAAAAGTCGACGCAGTAGCACTGCAGCCATGGCACGCATCTCTTCTGCAAGGGCAGCATTGCAAATGGATGTCAAAAGAAATGTCACCTTAGTTTCCACTGGAAGATTGTTGTATGCTTTCTAAAATTAATTCATAAACAATTAAATTTTGGCTGTATATTTTGATAAAGCATGATCTGAGTACAACATATAATTTTACATTAGTTACAATAAAAAATTAAATAAGCTTCATAATTAACAATTTAAATGATTACACAAAAATAGTATAATTGTGTTAAACAATACAATGTTATAATATTTTTATAATATAATACAGATCTCTTTTATTCAATACATAATTCCAATGAAAAATACATAGAACTTAAAATAAAGATCGTTTGCCTTTAATGGATAAGGATCGATTGTCGGATCGCACGTGATTGAATTTGGAAATGGAAAAAGGAATGATATGAATCATACCAACGTATACGCATGTGTAAATACTTAATCCAACAAAATCTAAGGGGAGAGGAATTTGGAGGAAGAAAAAATAAATATTAAACTGGACGTATACAGATTTGATTTCATTTAATTTTTCTTATTAATGATTTTTAAATACCGGAACTGGAAATAAGGGTGCATGTGGGAGGGAAAGCACATTGGATGTACGATTGAGCAAAAATTCTATGCCGTTTGGTATGCTATATTTTTATCCACGTCATTAATCATATACATTTAGGAAAATATATATGTAGTTTGATCTTTCGACGTATCCTTTGATTATTTCTGTCATAATCATGTTAAATTATATATTAAAGTGAATAAAAGGATTTACCAAAGCACGCAATGCCGCGCGCGACACCATTTTGGATTTTTATTAACTTATTCCAAACACTTGTTAGCATTCATCTAAGAGGCTGGCGATTCTTATTGATACAAATTTAGACATGTTATTGTTAGATGTAAATGTAATAATGAATTAAGATTTAACAAAAGTGGACATTAAAAAGTTGATAGCGATATGAGAAATCATTCATGCTAAGCTCTGACATGTTGGCAACGTGCTCAAGGGGTAATCAGTGAATCATTATCGAAATTCGTACATTTTTCTTTTTGGAAATATATTTGTTATATGCGTAAATAAAATTGAATACAATATACATACTTCCGCTTGCGTTCGGGCATCGTTATCCGTGCTTAGAAGTGTGTTTAAAAGCTGTTGAAATTGTTCCAGATCTGCCGCCATTGTCGCCGAACGAGTGAACCACCACGCACGCTTACATGACTTGATCGTCATTTGAAAGTGCCAAATCGACTGTTAGAAATGTCCCTTCTTTCTACCAACATTAGAAAATTTAGATTCCATCTTGGGAGACTTGATTTTTCATGTATATCATTTTCAAGTTATTCCATTTTTCTTTTTTTCTTTTTTTTATACATGAAAGTATAAGATTTCCAATGGTAATTTTATATTAATTTATAATCATTTATGAAAATATATAATGTTAGGGAGTCGAAAATGTGACTACACGCTCAACATTTTATTTATTAGATTGGTACTATTGAGTACTTTAATATCGAGTAAAAACATGACTAGTTATATTATCTGTGATTGGAAAATTCGTGTTGTTGCATTTTAATGTACCAATTATAAGTAAAAGATAAAACGTAAATAGTAACAATTGGTCGATCAATATATGTAATATGATATTTTATTGAAAAAAAATGTAAGTTTTTACCAATCTGTCTCATACGGCATCAAAATATATTACTCAATTATACTGGTTGAATTATAATTTTGTAACCTATAAGTAATAATACATATACATGAAAGAAAGAACGGATTATTGAGAATTGCTATTATGCAAGTTAAAACATGGCTGGTAACTATAAGAATTTTATGAAATTATTAGAATCTTGGCCATTAGATAAATCAAAACCTGGCAGGTAATTTTATATAAATTAAAAATCTTTTATTTGTATATATATATATACATATATATTTATATATGTTGATAAGAAAAATGTAATTTATATCTATTCAATTATTCAAATCATTTGGTTCATATAGATACTGATAGGTTAGGTATAATATTAAAATTATAATTCTCATGTAAATAAGTATTTATATTTCTTAAATTTTGTTGTTACATATAATATAAATGTTGTATATATTTTTTTATTTAGAGATTTAAGTCAACATATTCGTGATCAAGTGAAACTTATCTTCTCAAAAGGTGATATTACTACTCCAATAGATCAAGAACAGTGTGACCGATATTACGCAAGTTTGAAAAGGATAAGTTCAAATCATTATGGACAAATGTATAAACGTAGTCTTACAAGTACTGCAAGTGGCTTAACAGTAGAGCAATGTAATATTGCACTAAGTCCAGAGATGAAAGAATACTTGGAAGAAGAAAATAAATTTTTTCTTAAGAGGCTTATAAACAAAATACGAAATATACGTAAGAATGCTTAAATTTAAAATTAATTTATTATATTTACAAGCTTTTTGTATCAACAAACTATATCATGAAACAAGAGTACAGTTTCATCATCTATCAAAAATTAATATACAATATGTAATAAACAAAAGATATTTTAGTCAACAACAAGATATACAGGAACAAGATGTAATTAAAAATAATAATATACATGTACCTGCAATGATCAAAGAAGTTTTACAATATTTACAACCATCTCCAGGTAAAATATATGTAGATATGACTTTTGGTGCTGGAGGACATACTACTCAAATTTTGAAATCAGCACCTGATATAAAAATTTTTACATTAGATAGAGATCCAATAGCATATAATATTGCACAAGATTTATCAAAGAACTATCCTGGACAAATGATTCCTTTATTAGGAAAATTTTCAGATTTACCATTATTACTTAGCGAGCATAAAGTTAAAAAGAATAGTATTGATGGTTTTTTGTTTGATTTTGGATGTTCATCAATGCAATTTGATAATGCAGAAAGAGGCTTTTCTTTGTCAAAAAATGGACCATTAGATATGAGAATGGATGGTAATAGATATCCTGAAAATCCAACTGCTGCTGATGTAATAGAAAGAGCGGATGAGATAGATTTGTATCGTATATTGAAAATTTATGGACAAGAAAAGAAGGCAAGAAAGATAGCACGTGCGCTTATCGAAGCAAGATATATGTATAAAAAATTGGAAACAACAAAAGAATTGGCACAGCTTGTTGAATCTGTACTCAATAATGAAATCAGAAAAGATCAATTAGGTAGATTCTCACATTGTGCGACAAAAACGTTTCAAGCTTTTAGAATTTTTGTAAACAATGAATTGAATGAAATCAATCATGGCATGGTGCTTGCACAAAATTACTTAAAAATTGGTGGTTGTTTGATAACAATATCTTTCCATTCATTGGAAGATATTGTTGTTAAAAGACACATGACAGGAAATATAACAGATTTTGTGGCAAATGTTACACCATTAAAATATTTAAATTATAATAAGAGTTTTTGCATTGACGAATTAAATGATATAGTCATGTCACCATGGAAAATGATGCATAAGCATGTATTGACACCATCATCTGAAGAAGTCAATAAAAATCCAAGAGTTAGATCAGCAAAGTTTAGAGCTATTACTAAAGTTAAATAAATTAATCACAGAATTACGAAATATTGATTTTATAATTAACTTACTAATACATTCTTATTAGTTATTTATGAGATTAATATTTCATATGGAACATACATAAAGTACATGGAGTATGAAAAATATAAATAGATAAAATTATTGTTATTATGTGGCAATAATATGAAAAGAGTTTATATTTAAAATAATCCTTCTATCTCATTCGTTTCACTATTCCAATCCATATCATAAATACTTGGCCTAGTAGAAAGACCTGGCATCATCATGATCTGCAATTTATAAAAACGTCGTTCGTGACATACATGTAAGAAATTTTTCAATTTATAATTGAAAATCTTACCTCTCCAACAGATGCTACGACAAATTTAGCGCCAACGGCTACAAATATATCATTAATATCAAGTTTAAAACCTGTTGGGGCACCTTTGATGGATGGATCTCCTGTTAGAGAGTTAGATGTTTTTGCCATACATATAGGATATTTATCATAACCTAATGTGTTATATACTTTAATTTTTTCTTTTACCTAAGATTCAAAAAATAAGTAAAAATGTATTATTGCTGTGTATATGCTAGTATTTCAAATATATATAGAATATTCAAAGTATTTCATCATTTAAATTTACTTACTTTGTCTGCTAGAATAACTTCTCCAGCACCATACATTTCTTTAGCAATGACGTTTATCTTCTCCTCAATACTGAGATCCAGACTATACAATGGTTTAAAGTTACTTGGTTTTTTCGTTGCAGCGATAACTGCATCTGCCAAAGCTATTGCACCTGATCCACCGTCAGCCCAATGAGTGCAAATCACTGTGTCTGCTGCACCACTCTCCAATGCCACTTCTTTGATGAGCTGTAGTTCAGCTTCTGTATCAGTGCTAGTAGAATAATAAATATTTATTTTGGTTGCAATAGGAAAAATGTATTCAAGCAATTTAAAAAAAAAAAAAAAAAAAAATTGATTATGGATTTCAGATATACTTAATGCAGAATGAAATATTTACGTGTATGAATTTATAGCTACAACAACGGGTACTCCAAATTTCAGGCCATTGCTGATATGTTTTTGAAGATTTGGAAGACCTTTTCTAACAAGTTCGATATTTTCTTCAATGTATTCCTTTTTTAGAGCCGCACCTGGGGTTACTAATGGACCACCACCATGCATTTTCAAGGCTCTAACAGTTGCAACAAGAACGACAGCATTCGGCACGAGTCCAGATGTTCTACATTTAATGTCAAAGAACTTCTCCATGCCTATATCGGAACCAAATCCAGCTTCTGTCACTACAATACCATTTGGTCCAACTAGTTTTAATGCAATAGTATCTGCTATTATCGAGGAACAACCGTGTGCGATATTAGCGAAGGGACCAGCATGAACCATTACAGGTGTACCTTCTAAAGATTGCATTAGCGTTGGTTCGATCGCATCTTTCAGAAGGATAGCCATCGCACCAGTCATGCCCTATTAAATTGATAAAAGTAAGTAAAGAATAAATGTAAATAGATAAAAATATCTAAACTTATAATATCGTTAATTAAATACGAACCAAATCTTCAGCAGTTAAAGGTTCACCATTCTTATTGAATCCAATTACTATATTGCCCAATCTTTGTTTCAAATCTTCGACGTTAGCAGCTAAAGCAAGTATCGCCATTATCTCAGAAGAAACAGAAATTTTGAAAGAAGTCTCTCTCGTCTTATTTTTTTCAGTCGAACTTTGACCAATAGTTATTTTACGTAGGAAACGATCATTTATATCAACCACTGCAAAAGAGGATAAGTCTTAATGAGAGTATACTTGTTCAACTGACATTAAGATAATTAATTTTATTTTTCTTATTGCATGTACCTCTTGTCCACGTAATATTATGTGGATCGATGTCCAATCGTACGAACTTGCGTTGTTCTTCTTCCGTCAAGGAGTTTGGATCGGTTTTTGTGATCCCAAGTTTTTGCAGACGCCTTAATTGAATTTTGGAGAATTTTCGAACACCTTTCATCGTAGGTACCAATCTATCATAAAGGGCCTTGTCACTTTGAGTGGATTCATGGAAGTATCGAGCATCGATTTGGGCTGCTAAAAGATTATTTGCCGCGGTTATAGCATGGATGTCTCCGGTTAAGTGAAGATTGAATTCTTCCATAGGAATTACCTAGAAAGGAAAAAAAATATGAACATATATCATTATAATAATTAGATTTAAAATTTTATAATTTTATTTTTGTACATACTTGTGCATATCCACCACCAGCAGCTCCTCCTTTAACTCCGAAAGTAGGACCTTGGCTAGGCTGTCTTAACGTAACAAAAGAATTTGTTCCTTTATGCGCTGAGAGAGCTTGCACTAATCCAAGAGCCGTCGTACTTTTACCTTCACCGAGAGGTGTTGGCGTAATACCAGCGACGACCACGAATTTTCCATTCTGTTGATTCTTCAGTCTCTTTAGAACATTTAGACTTATTTTACCCTTATTGTCTCCATAAGGACTTAGCTCATTTGGTAATAGACCGATTTCTTCAGCTAAACTGACAATAGGTTTATATGTCTGACTTCTAGAAATAGCTATATCACTTGGAACTGGTCTCTGTGGATTAATCTTTAAAATTCTTAGTTTCCAATCGACATTAAGAAGATTTTCAGCTGCTTTTTTGGCCGAAGTCACTGTATTCTTCATCAGCATGGCTACCGTCATAGGGCCGACACCACCAGGAACTGGCGTAATATATGAAGCTACTTTCGAAGCTTCCTCGTAATCAACATCGCCTACTAAACGCTCACCGCTTTTTTTTCCAGAATCTGGAAAACATGTATTAAATTTGATGTAAGAATATATCTCTCGAAATATAACTATTCTTATCATATGTGTTAATTGAATTTGATGAGATTTTTATCGAAGACTATTTCGAAATATTTTTTAACGCCTTGAATATACACATTACAAGATTTTACAAATTTACTTTATTATTATATATATATATATATCGATATTATCGATTTGAGGTATTTTTCATTATTAAATTAAATATATAAGCAATTAAGAACTTTTTCCTTTTATCTTACCCGGAATAGAATTGATGCCACAATCGATTACGACAGCGCCTGATTTTATCCAGCTCCCTTTGACGAATTCTGGCTTACCGATAGCCACGATCAAGATATCGGCTTGAGAGACCTCAGAAATTGATTAAATTGAGAAACAATCGTAATTGATATTTATTTTCATATCATTTTGAAAAAATTCATTTACAAATTTCTTGCTCGAAAAACTACTTACTATTTCTGGAAGATTTTTCGTTTTTGAATGACATATCGTCACTGTAGCATTGTGCCATTTTAATAATTCAGCTACCGGTGTACCTACAATTTTACTTCTACCCAAAACTACGGCTTGAGCACCGACAATTGGTACACCACTTCTACAATATATTATTGAGTTTAAAAACGTTAAAGCAGTTTTATACAATTTTCTTAGAATTACATTTTTAATTACTTTTTAATGAGCTCCATACATCCATTAGGCGTGCATGGTATAAATCCTGACATATCACCGATTGTAACTTTTCCTTCGTTAATCGTATTGAGACTGAAAAATAGACATTTCGTAATATATTACATTATATTATATATACGTATATATAATACATATACGTAGTAATAACAATTTATTGCTACGTATGTTATGTTATATACGTACATATGTATATTTTATAATTTTTCAAAATTATTTTTGTATTAAACTGTTTAAAATGTTTTAAATTATCGTTAACACGATAAAAATATCGATTCTAAATATCATGATTAAAATTAAGATTTGTAGATTATTTCGGTAATTCTTTCAATTACATTTAATATCGTACATATGATCGACATTTTTGTTATTATGAGAAAATGTGTAAGATCATAGATCTATAAAAAAATATTCTTCTTTCCATGCGAGATGATATTTTATTCTTTTTATCTCATATTTTACGTCATTTCATGTCAAAGGGCATGCCGATTGTATTGACTTTTATATAAATGTATAAAACCGTACTGTTTTCAATGAGTTTCGTAAAATATATTTCTTATAAATTGATATGAAAAAAATTTTATCTACAGCTAGTACGATAACGAAATATTTATTGTTTCTAGAAGTAACGATGATGACGTATTGGTTTTGGGTCAAATAATGATATTGATTTTAAATTTCGACAATTGCATTTTGAGATAAGAATGAAAGTAGTAAATTATTGAATATTCCATTAAATTTATTAATCGTATAGATTTTTAAATCAAACGAATTAGAAATCGATAAATTTATATTCTTTAAATTGTTTAACTTATATTAGATTTGTGCAAAATAAAAATATCAATTTACCCGTCAACATCTTTAGAAGGAGACACTGTATTCGTAATTAAATGAGAATTAATTTCATTAACAGTATCGAGCGGCATTTGAACGATGATACCGTGAGTTTTAGAATCATTGTTTAATTTGTTCACTACGTTGATCAGTTCAGTTTCCGTTATAGTGTTTGGAAGTTTAACGTGTTGTACATTTATGCCAATGTCTGTAGCCGCTTTGATTTTCATTCGTATGTAAACATTAGAATCTTGTCTACCGCCGACTTGGACAATAGCCAAACTAGGTGTAAAGTCTGGTAGCTTTGTCTTTAGATCTGTTACATCTTGTGCCAAGGATGCACGAATTTCTCTGTAAGATAAAGCTTCCATGAAGAAAAATAATTTATTATATAATAAACATATATATTCTGTGTTCATGTGGGATTATTAAAATAATTACAGATGATGATGATATTCGAAATGATATTTGAATTTGATAAAATAAAATCCATTTTGTTTTTTTTCCCGCCTTTGTAAAACACCATAACCTTAAATTTTACAAAACACGAGAAGGCAGTAACCCGTAAGACAGGTTAGTTCATATGTTTCTCATAACATATCTTAATTATTTTGACCTTGAGCAAAGTACACGAATAACTTTTCATAGTTTTAGATCAAATTAATCAAGTAATAGCCAAATGAAATAAATAAATTAATTATCGTTATGTATTCCATCATTATGCATGAACATTAAAACATATTAAATGCGAAATAGAACATACAAATATGCTACTTGTTAAAAAGATGTATGTCTGTCCGTTTGGTTAGTAAAAAAGAAAAAAAAAAAAGAAAAAAAGAAGAAGAAAGAAAAAAGAAAATACAAGTGGATAAGATTTATAACTTACTTTGCTAATTGTGTGCCAGAGAGTATAACTCCTCGGATGTCCTCGCATGTAGACATGACTCGTTTAAAAAAACTGCAAAATTCAACAACAATGAAAACTTAAAAACTTTTCGTCTTCGTTTCTTCGATTAATACGATTTCATTCGTCGAGAGGTACTTGCTATAGTAGTTGATTTCTTGATTATGCACGCGCAGTTATAAATTCGTATATGTATGTAAATGAGTGAATGTAGTAGAATGAACGCCGTTGTGTCTGCAACCGGCTTTTAGAAGCAGTCTCTGTGTAAATGAATGGATATATATATATAGGGTGATTCATTTGAGGCATTATATTACATCTTCTACTTAGTATATCTGACGTTATTATAGACTTTATAACGTTTGATGTAAATATTCTTAAAAACAATTTCAAGACTTTCTTTAAAAATGTAGAACCAATGATTATGTTAAAAGTTCATTTTGCATTTAAATCAATTTTATATTTAAAAATTTTTATATTTAAAAATGGATCACCCTGTAGATATTTACCGATATAACATTATACATGTATGTATTTTTTTCTGATATAAGGTATCTGTTTCTTTAATCGCATATTTAAATATTGTTTGTTTATAAGTGATTTACAGATAAGCGATACTTTTATCTGTAATTGTATTTTTTTTTTTTACACACGTTTTTAAGAATTTACTTTATGAATTCTCATATAAGATCACAATTTTTATACGATTTTAGTGATAATTCGAAGGATTAAGATTTTTTACACGAAATTATTGTTTCCGAATTCTGAAATATATTATTTTCTTTTTCATGATAATGTTTAAAAATAAATAATAAGTAATAAAGTAATTTTCACACAAATAAAAATCTGATTTGAAAATCGGAAACGATAATCTCGTGCAAAAAATCTTTAGTTTTTGAATGAGCCATTGATCATTAAAATCAGATAAAAATTGTCTCCATGAGAATTCATGCCATAAATCTTGTTTTTCTTTTAATTTATGAAGGCGCAGTAGCGCTACTTCACGTTCGTGTTAAAACAGTTGAAGCTTCTTCTTTCAGTACACGCCTACACTGACGTGGATATCTGTGCCTTGTATAGTCAATCACTCAGATAGATTTCTTCAAAAAACAAGAAGTCAACAAGCTTCGTAGCTCTTTGGTGCATATATATATATATATATATATATATATTACGTAAGGGAATTATCTTTTATCTGTAATAATACGTTTGTAATGAATTTTCATGGTCGTATTTTTTGTTCGATTTTAGTAATCAAGAACTCATTCGAAAAGTGAAGGTTTCTTTTTTTAAAAATAATTATTTAAAAAGAAAATAATTTTTAAAGGTAATTTTTGCCCAAGCAAAAGACTGTTTTAAAAATTGAAAACTATGATCTCGTGTAAAATATCTTTAGTTTTCAAATGAGACAAACAATTAAACTATAGATTATTAAATAATTATTCCTATAATGAATAGATTTAATTAGATATATATCATTGATTATAATCATTCAGTGATAATCATAATTTAGAATAACGTAATGTTTATTACCGCGCGTTTATCTATTAGTGATTTAGTTATCTTGTTACTTTAGATGTATAATTAGTTCCTTTTAAATAATATTATTACCAATTTATTATTATAATAAATTGCAGATACAAAAAAAATCATGTACGTAAAGTCAATTGAGTATGGAAGAACATCAACGTCTATCTAGAAATCGCACGTTATGTTTTTCTTACGGAATACGTATTGACTTCGTACTAGATGTTCTATAAAAATTGACAATCATATATTGTTTGATATCCCATTGTCAATTCAGTTCTTCAATTCACCCGTGCCAACAGCATGAGAGGTATAACGTACCTATACGAGGATACACACCGATAAAATGAATCAAGAGAAGAGACAGGTTTCTCCTAACATGATTTTAATTCATTTTTTTCCGTATTCATTGAGGAAATCACACACGTTTCGAAAGGATATTGGTTGGATAGTCTTAATTTTCTGCATCATCTTAACATAGTCCGAGATTTAATTATTGAGAGTGATTATATCTTAATCGATAAAACGATAATAATAATATGTTTATATAAATTTATAAAATAGTCGATGTTTCTTTCTAACGAAAGATCAATTATAGAATAATAGTCTTACTTAAAAACTTGGAGCGTCCTCATCATAGAATCGTTTATCGTGACACTATTATGAGAACTGTTAGCGTACAGAACTAACATACATATTCAGGAAGGATTTAGAAATCCATAATTATCGAGAATAATCAACTCATTTATGGGCCATTTAAGTTGCGTAACCATTAGCGATAAACTTAGATATATATCGTGACCTTTTTCTTTTATAAGACTTAAGTTTACGTATTTTTATATTCTATATTTTTATTTTCACACGGTTATAGATTCGATTTTTAAATACACCGATCGGCAAAAATGATCAAGAATTAATGCATTTAATAGTTAATTTTAATTTTTTAATTTTTATTTTTAATATCAATTTCGAATTAAATTATTCTTGGAATTATTGGAACTGGCTATAGTTAATTATAACTCATTTAACGATCCCGCAAGTTTCAAATACTCTTAGTAACTTCATCAAGAATTCTGCAAAAGCGATTTGGCTTTTTGCTGTGTTGTATCCTTGAATATTTCAATAGATCAAAGTGAGTACTACTTCTCCTTTCGTATTTACTTCTCCATAGTAAATACTGAAGACAGTACGGCAAAAACAAAGATTATATCAAGCAGAGCTTACTTTGATGGTTCTAATCGTTTTAGTCGAATTATTAAGTTCAGAAAGTTCAGTCAAGAAGATATAATGACAAGATATAATGATATTGAAAAAATAAATCATTAGAATCATTGATATTAAATGAGAATTTACTTTAATTCTAAGTAGATAGAATTATCAAGCTTTTCAATGTTAATTAGTTAGATAGGTAATATCAAAAACTCATGATTTTTGAATGATCAATAACGTATTTCTCTTGATATTGCAAAGTCCACTCGTTGATCGTTCTAAGATTAGTAAGATTAACCAAGATTCTCTTTCCGGCTCGTTCTCTTGGCTAGCTGTTAAACGGTGAGACGCTAGTCCGACAAAGGAGTTGCGTTTCGTGGTCGCATTTGTGATACTCCCCTTGTAATGTTGCTGAGGGCCAACCGAAAGCAAGCTCATCCCCTGGGACAAGTTTATGCTCTCCTGCGAATCTACGTACTTCCACCGGTTCTCTCCTTATCCCTCTTGCCCATCGACTTTAATTACGTCTTATCTTCCTGGCTTTCCTGGACTCACCGCTGATTCCGAATTCCGATTGTCTCTCTGTCGAATTGTATATTTTCTCTCGAAGAACTCACTTTTATTCTCTTCGATTTAACACACGTTATGACCCTCTTAAAGACCATCGTAAGAATCTTCGATCCGATGGAATTCATAGAATAATTAATGACAAACATTTGCTTACATTAGACCCCTTCGATCTTATAACTTACTACTCTAATAAATGAATGCCTCTTGAACGTTTGTATGGATGTTTGATCAATTGATTTTAAGCTTATATTTGAGTATTACTTTAAGATATTGGGTTTAATGTTTTTAAAATTGTCATTTCGATGTCAATTTGAGCAATTTGAGCAATTAGCTATACGAATATAAGAGAATTGTATCATATTCGAAAGATTCTTTATCAGGAAATTCTCTCTCTTTTCTTTTCTTTTTTTTTTCATCTATTGAAATTTTAATTTTAGGATAAATAAGAACTGCGTGAAATCTTGGGTTTCTTTTTTCGATTCTTTTTTTTTTCTGTCTTTCAATTTCAATTTCGATTTATGAGAACGGCCTGGGGCAATCTTAGGTAGAATCGATATTAGCACGAGTTGCCTCCACCATCATATACTCCCACCCTAAACCATCCCACCCCTCTTTCGTAGTTGCCTCGATTGGCCACCCCTTTGGTATATTCCTCGAACGTCTTTCGATGGCGTTCTTCTCTTTTGTCGTGTTATTTTGTTCCGAATTATTTATTATCCTATGTTAGGTCCATGAAAACCGTTGAAAAACTGAGACACTCTTCTTATAGACGGCACGCGTGTTTCTGGCATCACGAGTTTACCGGTTCGCTATTTATAAGGGTAGAAAAAGCAGGATTATTTAAGCAAGACTGGTTCTATTGGATGTGTAACTGTCGTTATAATCATTGAGGATCCAAACCGGAATTTCTCGCTTGCATTGATATTAAGATGAAGAAGAAGGAGATGAAGAAAGAATGAAAATTTTGAGAGAATACCAAAATTGAATGCTTCATTATTGAAATATTCTATACATTTCAATCTATTTCATCTAACTAGGAAGATAATTTCAAATCCTCAAGTTTCTAGAAACCTCGTAGATTCTAAACGTCAGGCTTATTATTTCCACAGCGATATTCTCTCTCTTTCTCTCTTCTCTCTCTCTCTCTCGCTCTCTCTCTCTCTCTCTCTTTTTCTCTTTCTCTATTCATCCTCCTTCTCTCGATCTTAGCTTCGAGCGCCGTTTCGAGCCCTCTATCCACCGTTTCTCCTTTCAGCTTGCTTTTGCAACTAATATAGCCTTCGCGTTCGAGACCCGAACGAAAACGATGGAGGTTGGGAGTGGAGCTAGAGGGGTGGTTGCTCTGAAAAGGGAGGCGAGTTCGTAGCTTCGTCGCAGCGAAAGTACCTACGGATTCCAACTTGTGCGGATAGTTATGCTTAAGGGTTCTGCGGAGAAACTAGCCTTGGGGTGACCGAGGCCGCGAATCATCAGTAGAAGGAGAAGTAAAGCGAGAAAGGAGTGCGTACAAGCGTAGGAGAGGACTTGCTTCGAAGAGTAGGACAGATGCTATGGAAAGGCAAAAGGTTGCTCTATCTCCGCGAGGAACGCAACTTAAACCGCAAATTCCTTTACGGGGTTACAGTAATGCGGTGCATATCCACACTTGGCTTTGCCAGGAACCAACTCGATTTCGTTAATAGAACTCGCATTTAACTTTGCACCGATTTCCTTCGAGCTACTTCGGGGGTGGAAGGAAGGTATACCGTTCCAATTCTCTAGTCCTGTCTCGTCTTCTTCGTTGGCCCTTTGAGAATCTTCCTAAAGTTACTCGTGTCAAGGATCGATTCTCGTTTCTTGACTTCTCGTTCGATCTTTTAATCTTATTAGACTTCATAATTATAAAAGTCAAAGATAGTATTTGATAGTTATTTGATAAATTTAGTAATTTTTCTTTTTTCTTTTTTTATATCTATATAAGATAGCGTCAATATATTACGTATTTGATCAGACACACACACACACACACACATACACATGAATGTGTGTGTACCATCTTATTAGTTTCTCATATCGGTCGACGATCCTGTTTTCAATCAAGTTTCCTTAGAGCGGACTAATCGAAATTAATATCCACTTGGCACTCCCTACCATCTAGGCGATATCTCGAAGAGGGCACAAGATTGGATATACGTCGGTAATAAATAGACGATTGAAGGTACCGTCCGCGCATCAGACGGCGGAAGGGATATGAAATTAATACAAGTCCAAAGTGTCTAGGCCTATCCTGTAAGGCGCGCTTCAATATATATCTCGATAGTAAGGTATTTCTGGCATCCTTAGGTTCTTCGAGCGGAAGGACCCTTCGACGTGAATATCAAGGAAATTAGGGACAGCACGTGGTACATCTGAATTATAGACGCTTCACCGAATTATTATGCCTTGATCATCGGGATTTCATGATTCGATATAGTAGAACTGAAAGTCGTGATATCTTCTGAGGTCCAGGTCAAGCTAGTTCTCTAAAGTTATTTAAGATCTTTAATCTTCAGAACGTTTTAGATGTCTGTTCGTTATTCGACAGGAATATTTTTATTACTTCTACTATGACTATAATGAATAAATAAAATAATTAATTAATAAAATATTGATTTTCTTGTGTCAAGGATCCAAGATAGACTATTTAAAAATGAATTTCAATTTCAATCATTTTTGTTTACAAATCTAAGAAAGTATTCACGTAAAATGTTTGCGATAATGAAAATATATTTTTGTGACGTGTTTGCCTACATAGTTGTTACTTTTCTCAACGGGAGAAAGTTTGTTGAATCAACGAGATTGAAAATACATCAACTGTTCGTACCGAAACGGACGACCGCGAAAGCTTATAGGGGAACAACTTTGGATTAGAAGTTCGAAATTGGATTGACATTATCATCTCGACGCGAGGTACTCGCGATGATTGGATACATAAAATCAATGTCTTTGTAATGCGTAAACTTTGCGAGCGCGAGGTGAAGGATAGCGTTGAAAAATGAAGAAAGTTCTTTATCGAAATTTCTTTTCCATCGATCACTGTACTTTATATATTGTGTGACAGTAATTTTCAATTACGGTCGTGTCGATGCAACGCTAAAATTACCCATTTGTTTATGTGATGGATTATTATAACTGTCTTTAGAATATCGTAAACATCATTTTATAAAGTTTAAAGCATAACAAGTATTCCAGTTGAACTATATTCACTTATTTAATATTGATTATATTACACCTGTATTAGTTTTATTAATTTATTTAATTTTTATATTAAAAATATAGCGAACGATAAGAAATCAGAAAACGTATAAAGAAATTCAACTTTCGTGAAGCAATTGCTTGGTACGATAGTAGAGAGTGTTTCGGTCAATAGTTGGGAGTTCGGAGAGTACCCTAACTCTGTTCGTGGTAGGAACAAGAAAGATAACTTCGTAGAGAGGGTAAGACGTGCCTTACAGAGGGTTGATTGGGTGTCCGCGCACCATCTCTGCTCCATACAGCATCACGTTTATCCCCCGCTTCTCCTGCGATGAAAGCGTTCCCCTTGTACTCCTCCTAAAAAATATGGCCGCGCCTACACTGATCTAAGGGGATTCGAATCCTTCACCCTAACAATCCATAGATTCAATGGAAGGGGAAAGTTGTAGGGATCTTAACTGCCTAAGATGGCAGGAAATCTTTCCAAGTTAGATTTGTGTATTTGCGTAGATGTATTTGTGCAGTCTGTTCGAAGGATTGACGAGATAATATTTACTTGAGTGATTGATAAAATATAAAAAAAGATGAAGCGTAGAAAATATAAGATTATTAATTTAAAAGAGATGATGGATGAAAGTAAGAGATTATAAATTTATACAATTTTTTACATTATCCACATCTGGATTAATTTATATAATTGAATATTTGATTAAATTTATCGTCAACGTTATTCTTTCTTATTTTTTAATCATAACAAGATCATGTTTTGCGATAATTAATTTTATTATTTCAGTTTATATTGTTTCATGTACATACAAATTTTTAGTAATTCGTATACAATTAATGCAATATTAAGAAATATATTTATGAAATTGTATTCTAACAAACAAAGATTATTTTGCATAGAACGATGAGAGAGAAGAGATCATCACGGTCAATTCACGAGAAAAGAGGCTCACATATATAATTTTTATACGATTCTTATTTCAATCATAAATTGAGGTAGATCAATCGACTCGATTAGATATAACGAGCTGTAATCAAGTGGTTGTCTGAAATCTGTCTATCGATTATTTAAATACACCACTGAAAAATAAGTTCAATTCGAAATAGTGTAAATTACATTTTAAAATTTAAGGAATCTTGGTATAACTTTGAATGATCGAGATTTCTTATTGAGAAACAATGATATTCCCTCTCCCTGATTTTCATCTTAGATAACATCTGTATATCGAGGGTGCAGTAGATGATAGAGGAGAGGGTGCAGGAAAGGGTTCTGCAGGCCATTTGCAACCCCCACGGAACTGGGCAAACCAGACATAGAGTCTCGAGACTCCTATCATCTTAACAGCCATATTGAATTATGGTTATTACGACGTCCCGTCCTTACGATATTTCGTGTCCTTTGAAATACCGGGAAATTGGCCGATCGCGAGTTACGCGTTTTCAATATAAACTCAAAACTGCTCGAAGATCGAAGTTCTTTCACAGCTGAGTAAGAATATTTTCTTTTGTAAGCATTACAATTTTTTTCAAAATTTCAGATGTTACATTATAAATTTTAAATGTTCCAATGTTATTGTTTTATCGAGTCGAACGTTTCGAATGTTCTTAGTATATTATTTATAAATACTTTATAATCTCACGTGATTATACTAAGGATACGTAAAACTCAAGTAAGGATCATTTTCTTAAAGTAGTCGAAGGAAGAAGGTCAGAGGTAAAGGATCGAGAGGTTTCCTCTCAATCACGACTCTTCGAGATTCTCATGGGAACGATCGGTCGAGTAGGGAGATAGCGCGATGCAGAATCTCACGGTATATCGGCTGCATCCCTTCTCTTTCAACCCCTACCTTCTATACTCACCGTTTCCTGTGCTTCTCTCTACGAACCAGCGAATAACCTTAGTTACTTTGCTCGACTGTTAGGTTCCTGAAGCCAGAGCTGAGGCTGAAGTAGGAAACTCTCCGTTCCTAGGAGAGTCCTAGGTAATCACCGAACTTCGTCGCTCCCCCAGGAACGGGCTACCCCATCGACGTTCGTCCCTCACCCCTCTTTGCAACAGGAGCCGATATAACTTTGTTCCTGGGGGTGCAGTACTGCTTCACGAGGCTGGCTTTCGGTCCTATGGTCATCTCACTCGCTCACTCACTCTAAGGATGATGACGACGATGGCGAATCTTCTCAACGAGTCTCTGTGCACGTTCTTACAATGTGCGTTGAGATCAAAGAAAAATAGAAAAGACTAATTATTTTTTTATCTTCTATAGAAATATAACATTATTTTTTATTATAAGTAATATACAGAATAATTCATTCATAAGTTTACTTAAAGAGAAAACGATTAGAAGTTTGATTAGTTGCTATGTTTCATTTTAGTACAAAGGTTTATTAATGATTAAAATATTTTCAACTTTTTCGGACAGACAAGAATGATGATAACATTGGTCGAGAATTTCTCTCCTATCATAGAAATTCAAAGCAAAGCGGGTCGATGAACAATAAGGTCGACGAATAGATCCACCTATCTTAACAATGGTGGCTTATTATCTTGAACAAAAGCGCCTTTCTGCTTTCCCTCAAGGGGGTGGTCCAAGAAACCCCAGGAAAGACGCGAACACTGTAAGCCTACTAATGGATTCCTTCAGCAGCAGCTGTCGTCTTAAGATTGACCGACTTCAAACGGATTAATCTCGACATCCATGACACTCGACTTTCTATAAATTAGGGATCCGAATTCAACAAAACTTTCACACCAATGAGCGTTGATCTGACGATATCTTCCTTCTAGTTGTTTGTTGTTCGCAAGGGAGATACTTTACCGAATTATTGTTTACTTTTGATCTTTATGACATCGATAATAAAATTTTGCTTTAAATTTATTAGTGAAACGTAAGATTTAATAATTTTTATTATTTTTATCCTGAAAAAGTGCGATTATTTATTCAATCAAGTGTACCTTTAATTAATAAAAATCCATGAGATAAGAACTGATAATGCAGGGATTTTAAATATAGGAAAAATGAAGAAAAGAGTGAACGATTGATTGAAAACCAATGGAGTCAACGAAAATGTCCAGCCATCTTCTACGAGATGGCGTAGGTTACCATTTTGCGTGTATCTCCGATAAATTATTGATTCTGACCATTGTCCAGTTTACTAGAGCCACCTACGTAATCTCAGAGTAAGTTTGAACGGAAGGATTTCAAGAAAGCAAGAAATTTATCGGTAATATAGTTTGTTTTCTTTTACAATGATAACTACTCATTGTCCATCCTTGTTTTTATTTAATTTCATTAATTATCAATGACATCAGATTTGGTTAGAAACTTGTAGTATTGTTAATATTATTTTCGATCGATCGTTTTTGTTTTATTATCGATTTATTAATAGAGAATTAAACAAAAAAAAAAAAAAAAGATCACTATTTTCATTAAATGTTAAAAATTTTTATTAAATTATCACTCGAGAATTCATTCTTAACGTTTCCTTTTTTTTTCTCAGATAATATAAAATTGATTATGTATTCTTGTTTTATTATCATTGATCTATTGAACGTCATTCAATTTCTTCTTCATAGATATAATGTTCACGAATCGTTGAAATATTTCTTTCTTTACTTTTATTTCGTATCAAGACATATAATATAATATCTAAGTTAAGATTTTCGTTAAACCAGTCGACACCCTATTTCGACATTAAGAGGCGGTCTGATATAGCACTGGACAAACTGGTCACTAAAACTAAATCGCAGCATCGAGATGGACCAGTCATGGACAATAATGGATCAACCGGTCGTGAGGCGAAAAAAACATGCAAAAGCGCGACGTAGAGACTGGAAATCAGTAAGAGATGACCAACCGGTCTGGCAGATGTTGGTCCATCTGCGTGTACGATTCGACCAGTTATGAAAGATCATCAGGGATGAGTTCTTTCTTAATAAAATTTTCTTTTGTTAATACGTTTCACAGATAAATGGTGATCTTGATCGTGAAATAATATGAAGTACATTAAAAAATTTAGAATATGAATAAATGAACACATGAAATAGGTATATTTAATTAGAAAACAAATTTTTATTCATAGCAAATGTTTTTTCCTTTTTTTTTTTCTTCTTTTTTTATAAATGAAATTTGTTATATATGGATTAATAAATAATAATGATAATCAAAATATCGTTTCAGAATCCACTTTACATTTCTCATTCATCATAATTTTAAAATCGATGTATATGAAACATTGCTGTTATCTATTTTCCTGCGAATTATTAGAAAATCGAAGTAGATTTGCCTTCATTCTATACCATAGATTCACTGTTTATTTATCTACCGTAGCTTTCATTCTATATCGTAGATTCTCTGTTTATTTATCTACCGTGTGTAAATGTTATTAGTTTCAATTTAAATAGTGTACATACAATGAATACGCAATAATTTGAATAGGAATAGAGATAATAATTATACGTTGTGTATAAAATTAGCATTGGTTCTGATATCGGTAGAAAATTGGTATGGATTCGATTTTGTATTAAAATTACAATTATTTAATGCTTTGTTTCTATCGAATTATTATCTTACTTTCTAATAATATTCAAATTGATTTGATTATTACTTCAGAATGTTATTAGATATTCGATGAAAGTTATTTTTATTTTTTATAATTGACATATTCTTTGGTTGCAAGCGTGACAATATTAAAGAGTCTTCCAATAGGAATGATTTTAAAGATTTATAAATACTAGTGCATTTATTGATCATATTACAAAAAAATATTAAATTTGGATTGATAAAATGAAAATTAGATTAATTGTTTAATTTTAGATTATTTTGCGTCATTCAATATTTCGATGTGATCTACTTTTATGACATTTAATATATTTCCTTGGTAAATATCAAAATATTCCAGTATGCAATAATGAAAAAATATTTTACGAACGAAGTTTTACATTTTCATTGAATTAACTTTCAATATAGATTATTAATTCTTGATATTTTTTACATAGAATTTAAAGATACAATTTTTTTTGTCGGAATTACAGTCTAATACAATATTGATTCTTTCTAAATAAAGAATTAAATAAACGTCGAAATGGATTTGTTTAAAATACGATTGGATTTCGTTTTCAAGCGATCGATCGAATAAAAGATATTTTTTTAAGGGTCACCAGCGTCAGAGTATCAGTCTCTCCTCTTTAATGTTCGTTCTTGTCATCGGGATATATAGGGTGAACCGAATAACGTGACCAACTAAAAAGTTTCATTTAGAGAAGTTTGAATTTTCGATGGACTCGAATTAAATAAATGTGATCGTATTATAAAATTTAATTTGTATTTCATCGCGGTATGCAGCGGCATATATTCTATATCAAAATAAAAATTTAATTAAAAATATCTAAAATAGCATTGTATTGTACTGTTTGATCATTAAAAGAAAAATATAATGATTAGAAGATAGCAAAGGGGGTAAAAAAAAAAAGAAAAGAGTTTTGTGAGAAAAATTTTATACGTGATTCTTGATAATGAAATGCGATAAGGGATGAAACCATGCTATGGTTGTAATCCGGCAGAAATGAAGTCGTTGAATAATAATTATTAAATAAATAATTAAATATTAATTAAATAATTATTTATTTAGTGGTCAGTAGTGAGAAAATTGGTGTTACCGATTTTACTCTTACGTTCTTCGGCTTTGGTACTTTTCTAGATAGTGGAAGTTGGAGAAAGAGGAGGAAGAGAAGCATTTAAGTGTTGCAAAAGAGTGAAAGAGAGAGAAAGAAAAAGAGAGAAAGAAAAAGAAAGATGAAACAGGTACGACGGATGGATAGGCGAAAAGACGGGAAAATTTTGTCCGCGCGAAAATGTTCGCGGATGGTCACGAAGGGTCGATGCTATCTTTCAGAGAGCTCCGCGGTGTGAATTTCTCGTAAAGTGGTAAAAACGGTGAGCTCCTTGCACACGGTGGCTCTCAACTTTAGTTTCTTCTTTCTGCGACAATCTCGATGGAGATAAAAATTCGTTATGTAAATTTTTCTTTTTCTTCAAAAATCAAATAAAATCAATTATGCATCAAAGCTTGTATACAGACTTGTCAAGACTATTCATAAGATCGTAAAATTAATGGACGATCGTACGATACAATTAAACTTTGTGTAAGATAAATGTAAAAGTTACGGAAAATATGATGAGTTTTTTTAATAAAACAAATTATTTTTCGTTTCTAATTATTTCAATTAAATATTTTTTTTCCCGAAAAAAGAATTGAAAAATATTAATCAAATAATTTGTTTTTGTTGTTTTTGGCAATTATTAAAAAAATTGAAGTATATAATATCGTAACAATATGTATACAATGTTTAATACAAAAGAGTGGATAAACTGGAATAGTAAAAATATTTTTTGAGAACCATAAGAGGTGAGGGTCGTCAGGGAAGCAGAGCGCATACGAAGCATTACGAACTTCTCTTTTTCTCTTCTCCTCTCCTTTCTCTCTCTTTCTCTCTCTCTCTCTCTCTCTCTCTCTCTTTCTGTCTCTCTCTCTCTCTATAATTCTTTCGTTCGCTCTTTCTCTTTCGAACGTGTTTCTTTACCGCGCTCAACTTTACCGCCTTACGGGAGCCGCGTGAAAAAGTAAAATGAATAAAAGAGCAGGCGGTGAGAGCACGTCGCCTGATGCTTTGCTATCTATGTGTTGGTCTCTTGGTGGTGACACTAGTGATATATGTGTATGTTGCCCGGCTGGCAACGTTTTATCGCACGGTTTATGTTGCTCTTTCGCGTCCTCCCAAGGCCGGCATTTGCCAACGGACCTGTAAGGAGTAAGAATGCTAATTGGAATGCCGTTGGCTTATCTTTCTTTCGTCTTTCTCTTTTCCCAGTCGGAGTATTTTCTTTTGCCGCTCAAATTCGCCCCATCCGAGATCATCCTAATCAGTTTCTCGAGCTTTTAAATAACATCTGGCGAGACAAAATGAGAAATTTTATTAAATTGTTTCTCCGTGCAATTTATTTGTCAATTAAATTAGTCGTCGACATTTGCGTTTTATTAAATTCTATCATCATTATTATTATTATTTATGCTCCAAACGGATGCCATATGAAAATAATTTTTTCTTCAAATTTTCATTAAAAATCTCTTCGAATATTTTCAATTGGCCAATGTATTCTTTCCTTCATTTTACTTCGTTCGATTCTATCCCAAATTAGTACTTTTGTCATTCTTTAGGAAATGCAATTTACATCTATTTCGATTTGTAGACGATTCAGGTCCGTCGGATAATTTCGAATCGATCGTAATGCCCCGGACAGGGTGTATTTGTAATTCAAAAGCTGAGCGTTTCATATTTTTAATGCATTTCGTTATGTGAATATGAATTAAAATTGATAAAGGCCACGCGTGTATGTATATGTGTGTACGTTCGTATGTATTCGTATGTGTAGAAAAGAAGCATATCGAACGATTTTATAGCTTATCGTTAGTAAGACTTCGTAATATCATCATCGAATCGTTCGTGATTTCATAAATTTTGTAATTTTTTTTTTCTTTGGAAATTGAGTGCCCATTGAAATTGTTGTAATCCTTATAAATAGCAAATTACTTGTTGCTTTTGTCGAATTGCTCCGTTTTGATAATAAATCATGAAATTTTTCAAGTAAATTTTTCACGTAAAGGAATTTTCATTTCGCTCGTTCAGTCAGCTTTTAATCTTCAATGATGAAAATCATGATAGAATGGGGATTGAAGTTTTTGTCAGAGAGTGTACAAGTAAATCGGGAGAAAAAATGTCAACAAAAAGATTCTACTTTTGGACAACCCTTCTTTCGAAGACTGGGCGAAGGGAGGAGTATGTTAATCGGCAGGGGAATTTAAAGGGTTCGCATAGGTGTTGCAGGAAGTTAAGGATGGTAAGTTGGGCGTGGCAGACTTGTAAGTATCGTTAGATCCATAGTCCAATGGCGTGGTATATTAATAAAAATGAAGGATCTTTTTCTTTTTCCAAATAGCAAGTCCTTGGACAAGTAAATTCTTTTCGTTCAATTTTTCCATCTTATCGAGGAGTTTCGATATATATATTGTTAATTTTTAGAACATTTTCCAAAAAAATCGATTACTTTTCTTTTCTTATTCGTGAAAATTCGGAAAATATTTTTCGAATTTTTAATTCATGATTCGACATTATTAAATTTTCTTACGTTTCTAACCAATTATTACTTCGTTGAAATATTTTCATTTTTTCTTCAGAATTTCTTTAGAAATTGATCGTTGATCTATTTTAATGTCTTTTTCGAAAATACTTCAGAAGATCTGTCTCGTGACATTTTTGATATTTCTTATCCAAAATTGAACAATAGTTTTCTTTTCGTTTAAAAAGAAAAATATCTTTTTGTATAAAAAGAAAAATATCTTTTCGTTGAAGTGTCTTATTTCTCGGGATGAAATCAGTGAAGGAAAGGTCCGAATCGTTTTCGGAAGGGTCGCCACGTAGAAAACGCTTGAAGTGGCCTCCACTTTTGCGTGGGTTTATGCTTTCCGGTTCCTCCGTCGCTATTATCCGGGCTCCTCTGTTCTCGAGTTGTCGGCGTTGTGTCCTGAAACAATAAAACACGTTCATGAATGAAACCCTTCTCGGAGTACCTCCGCGTTTTCTTCCAGGCAGCGTTACTACCACCCCCAGAAGTCTACTTCGCCCTTCACCCTTCGGATTCATTCCAACACAAGCGCGCGCGCGCTCGTCCCTTAGGATGAGAGCGCCACCCTCTTTTAACGCGCTTTATCATACTCCTTCCATTCATTCGCGGCCTCCTCCGTTAATAAACTCAAAGGTACGCCGTGAGATACGATCTTTCTGCGTTTCCGCACGAACGGCGAGAAAAGGACGGATGAGAGATCATCGTTGATCTCGGGATCGATGTGATAGAGTTAACGTACACCTTCTTCCTTTCAAAGCTTCGAACTCTTCGTATATGTGTATAAAATATATCAAAGTAAACATAACATATGCGTATATTATATATCAAAGATTATTCCACTTCTTTGAACGCGATTTGATTTTACCAGTCATTTAATGAAATGCATTAAATTGCACGATTAAAAGTAAACAAAATTGTGTAATTATTGATACAGCTTTCTTCTTTGGACCAAAGCCAGTTACAAATAATTTCTAAATTCAGCTAAGAGCCAAGTTCTTGATATATGAAGCAGTGCATTTAATAGCGAAACGACTCTGAAGACGAAAGAGGAGAGCGAAAGATGGAGTAGAATTAGAAGGGGAAGGGAGAAAATAGAAAGGCAGAGAGAGAGAGAGAGAGAGAGAGAAAGAGAAAGAGAGAGAGAGAGATACAAATAGATCTGCATCTCATTCGTAGTACGAAGCTAGAGATTGTAGTGGGCATCCATTGGCTAAAACTATGGGGTGGGTTGCCAACGCTATGGGCCACTATCGGTTCCTTGGGGATGTTTCCACCCCTATTTCTAGCAACTACCCTCCTTTACCATATACACCGAATACACTGGTATAGTTATACAGACTCGTACGTGCCGAGCTGTTGGGTATTGATCGTCGTTGCCTCGAGAATAGCACGTTCTACCTACTTCTCCTTTACCTGCAACAACGCGTCCTTACACATCCTCACTCGTCCTTGCTCGTCCTGTGTCCTGGGACTACGTATCGCGGCGTTCGCCGTTCGAGTTCAACCTCGGTAGCAAAATCGGCTAGCCGTTTAAAGCTTGGACTATTATACGGATTTGATCGATCCTCAAATTTTCTACGTTTAAGGATTTTATGTTATTTACGAAGGATTATGAAGAAAAATTTTTAAACATGTTCGTGATAACACGTTCATGATAGTTTTCATATTTTTATATTTTGTATTTGATATTTTTTATTACTTAACATGGATTAACGAAAATAATGATAATAGAGATAAAAAGGAGAATTGGAACGTTCTTTGAGAAATTTATAGAGTCATCTTTGGGAAATGCCTTGAGGCGAGGCCATGAAAAAAGGTGAGAGGAAGAAAGTGTGAAGAGGAATCGGGAAATGCGAGAGGGAGTGAAAACCAACGCGGCGATCGAAAGTTCTCATCTTTATTGCTGAATTCCACGTACTTTTGGGTGGAAAAGTACGGATAGAAATGAGGACATTCCGTTCCCTTCCTCATTCGGATTTGGTTTCACCGATTAAGGATCCTTCTAATCCTTTCAACTTGACTTTGCGTTCTAGAGCTCGTAATGCTAACCCTTTTTTTCTCTCGTCTTTTCCCTTTATCTCGTTTCATTTTCTCTAAGCTTTTTTTTCATATAAACGACAGATAAATTTTAATGATATAACCTTCGCAATTTAATTTCTTTTAGCACGTAAATATTATATCGTAAAAGAAAATATTAATTTCATAATAATTTTTATATTTAATAATATTAATCTCTTATTATTTAAAATAGTTTTATAGATCCAAATATTATATTATATCTATATATAAATAATGTTTAATTAATATTTCATTTGTACGACCCGAAGCAGAACGATTACTTTAACAACGTAGTTTTAGTCGTGTAAGAGTAATTCACTTTGCATAATCCCTTCTTCTGAAAGTATACATTGGAATGTCCGAGATTCATTAAATAAAACATCGGCACGGAATTGTTTCTTCAAAAGTTTTCAACTCCTTTTCTAATGTTCTCTGGTGTTCAAATGCGTCGAGTATTTCATTCCCCTTAACAATAAGCTGAAATTACCCAAGCGCTATTGGCGCCTTTCGACGTTTCCTTCGTCGTTTGGAGGGGGTAAGTCGGAATGGTGAGTCAAGGGGGTGGAGGGTGGGGACGACCGACCTGGGGAGCCACATTTTCAAGCGAGGGTAAGACGAGGAGTAGCGATGCTGGCGGTGGTCCTAGTGGTGGTGATAGTGGTGGTGGTAGTACTGCTGTTGCTGATGGTGGTGGTAGTGGTGGTGGAGGTCTAACGTTTGTAAGGGGAATACGTGGGGCTTTGAAAGGAAAGGCGGGGTAACATGATGGCCGCGGCTACCGCCAAAGTAGGGGAAGTAAGACATTTATCCATAAACAAAACTACCAGCATACTATGATAAATTCTACTTAAGCCTTTTAAGAACTCATGATGTTCTATAATTCTTTCTTATAATTTTTGATACTTCTTCTTGATTATTTTATGTTTTGACTTTTATCAGATCAATTTTTTTATACTCGAAGGATTTCTTATTTCAGCAAAAATACTTCAATATTCCAAAATGTATCGCTTTATTTTTCGATTATTGACAAAGCTTAAAGAAATAGCTTGGAAAACATTTGGCTTATTATTCATATCATTAAATAACGATTCGTTAATCTATTTAAAATTCTTCTATTAATTATTTGGTAAAGGTAGTAAAGCTCATTTGAAATGTCCCCTAGAATTCTGTCGTCCGTTCCAGATGTGAGTAACCCTGCGGTCAACCCTACACACACTTCTGCATTAACTCATGGGTCTGTTCTGTTAATTAATCTCATTAATTTAATATCTTTGTGAGTCTGAATATCATGAGCGCGGAATCATTTTTATTGGGATAAATATCAATTAAATGTGACGTTATAAAATGATATTTATCGATGGTTCGATTTGGCCATTATCTTAATTTTTTTCTAATATTTCTTATCCAGCTCAATTAAACTTTTATCGTCCATTGCTTTGCTTTCTCTTCTATACGATTTAACGATCGAAATTTACGGGTAACAGGGTTGAGATAGTTAATTCTCGATTGGAACGAATAGCTCGAACGGAATCGCTCTCGTTCTTCATTACGCGATAGTGGCAAAGAAATAGAAGGACGGACAGCCTCGACTGGCGAGCTCCGGAAAGGGTTAAAGGCGTTCAGGTACTCAACTCTGGAATTTCGAAGCGGCAGAAGGATCAATGCAGAGAAGTAACGCGCTCTACTTGGTGTATTCGGGCTAGAAAATAGCGTTCGCATTCGATGTTGACTACGGGCGTTCTAACCCTTCGACAACTCGAACGAGAATGCCCTTGGTTGGATGTACATAGCTTTACAGGAAGTCACTCTCTGCCTTCGTTGAATGACCAGCACATAGGTAAGCTACACGTCGCTTGCTTCTATCGGTGGGAATCCCTACGAATGAGTTTTCTCGTGTTTGTACATGTCCACGTAGCTATCTCTACGCGAGTGAACGAACGAACGAACGAACGAACGAACGAACGAACGAGCGAACGAATGGATGAACAGACGGACGGATGGACGGACTAGCGGACAGAGAGTATGGTGGTGGTGGTGGTGGTGTTACTAGTGGTGGTAGCTGCCTGGACAGAGAAATGAGAATAGTGTCGGTCTACGAGCTGAGTGGAGTTGGTGAGCAAATTGCTCAAAGTAATTAATCGCTTTTGCCGGGTTGGCTAGCCACGTTGCCGGCTGAAGCTCATCCAAGGGGTGGCACCAGGTACCCTACGAAAAGCCATCGAAGGACTTGCCCAAAATGGCCGACTTAACGAGTTCGCTGATCTAGGAATTTCGACTTTTTCCATCGATCGACGATGAGAATCTTCTTGCGCTTGATTACTCTTCGATCCGCCCTCTTCGTTCGAACGTGAAATCGTTTGACTCTGATAGTGATAGAGGAAAGATATTTTAGTAGCACATTTTTGAGGATGGAGTTGGAAATGAAAAATCCATTTAATTTCAGTTCATTAGTAATTCATCTTGTCATACCTATAAAAAAAAAAAAAAAGAAAAAAAATAAAGTCTTATTTCTTACAATCTTATACTGAGAAATTATAATAAAACTTTTCAAGCAAATTTTCCGTATATATTGAATTAGATACACCGTAATTATCATTCTGATAGCCTTAAATATCTCGTCGATTCACGTGGAGAAGTACCATTGCAGAATAACCTCTGTGCCGCGATATTCTCGGCTGGCTATACTAGCGTATTCCGTAACAAGTACGGCATAGAGTAGGGAGTCCTCGTTTTCGTGAAAGAGTCCTTCGACATCGTATGTATATGTCGCGTTGCAGATCCGTAGGAAAAGAGAAGAAAGAGAGAAAGATATTTAGAGAGAAAGAGAGAGCGCAAGCGCTTTGCCGTAGAGTACTGGAAGGGTGAAAAGAGAGAGAGAAAATATAAGGCAAGGATAGGTTGGCTATTTGAGACGAATGTGAGGAACAAAGATAATGAAAGAGAGAGAGAGTGAGAGAGAGAGAGAGAGAGGAAGAGAGAGAGAGAGAGAGAGAGAGGTGGAAAAGGACGAAAGTACTTCATGAAAGAGGGAGGGGGAAAGTGGAGTACGGAAAAGGTGGAAAAGTGCCAGGAAAACTCCCCACCCACGTTGAAAATCTCGAACGTTTGCGATCCTACTGTTAGGAGTCGTTGCCGCGAGCTTTTACGCGGCTAACGCGTCGAAGAATAAGAAGACGAAGAAGAAAGGATTTGAAGAAGACGACTTTACACCTCCGGAAGGCGACTAGTCTACCACTACTACTACTAGCACCACTACCACTAGCATTACCAATTTCATTTCCACCACTACTACTCTTGCTTTCTCGAGAGAGAGAGAACTGGGAAGGGTGGTGAGGGGTTTTCCATCCGCGGAGCTGGGCGCGACTAACCTCTATCGATCGTAAGAAGACTTCCACACCTACGATCCTCACACTTCTACCAGGCCAAGCCATTTCTACCGGGTGAATTGTGAGCAAATAAATAACAAAATGCTAATGATCAATATCAATGTATATGCGACAATTATATATTTTGGGTATTTTGGAAGAATGATGATTAAATTGATCGTTTTCTTAAACTATTATAAGTTTTATCTCCGTTAGAAATACATATCTAGGAATATTTATGAAACATTAATAAGACTTCCAATCAATTGAGACCAAGAAATGTATTCGATTATGATTATTTGTATTTTCATTGGATTTTTTCGATAATCTTCCAATACTTCCAGAAGAAACTTATTATTATTCGCGATCCAATTTTTCATGATCGTATATTATGTCTATTATTTCAAACTTTTACTATCGTATTTTTTACGTTTTATTTCTCTCTTTTTTTCTGTAGCAAATTAAGGGTGGTCACCCGTTGGATCCGACCGAGTTGTTCGTGGGTTTTGTAGTCCGGTGGATTCGTAAGAAGCGAAGCTTCGCCGTAGTGTTCAGCGACATAAGAACGTCGGTGGTTGGTAGAGTAGGGATGAGGAGGTTTTGTAGTGAGGGGTAAGAGGGGAAAGTAAGTTGTATTGATCCTAGGCTGCAGGGGTGGAAAACCAAGCAGGGTTAGTACGTGTTCTTAATCGTCAAGTGACCGCCCACCCTCTCTACTCCTCTACCACCCCCAATCTCCTCCTCTACCTTCTACAGCTTCTCTAGCTTCTCCAGCTTCTCCAGCTTCTCCGCCTTCTCCTTCTTCTCCTCTTTCTGTATCTCTACCTTCCACCTCCAACCTCGGACACATTCGACCAGCTAAAGGGGCTTCTCTTCTCGCCCTTGAGAATCGTCCATCCCCTCGTTTTGCCTTTGCCTTGGCGACGACGCTCGAACTAGGTATTGTCTCGGGATTAGGTAAGGGCTCCGTTCTCCCTTCTTCGCCATTCCAGATATACTCCTGTTTTTGTAGCTAGCCGCATTGTCTCCTCTTTACGATGGTACGTTGGGGAAAAGCAGGAAGATCTTACGTTAATGCGTTCGTTCTTTGATAACGAACCATGACTCGGCTCTATGTTATAATTATTCGTAGAGATATAAATACGTTCTACTTTAAGAATCTTTTTATCTCTTAATTCATTTATCATTATTAATTTTATCTTTAATAAAATTTTATTTTATTTTATTTTTTTTTTTAATTTGGAAAAAGATACCATTGCTTCGATTGATAGGTTGGATAATAATTTGATAAAGATAAAAAAATATAAGAATAAAAGTTAGAACATCTACACAACAACGTTGACATAACCATGACCAGTATGTAACTTGATCCTACGAGAAAAGTGCTCGCCAATTTGAGAGACTGACGTGTGTCGGCTAGCATATTACGCCGTTTAAAATTCAAAATGGTGAAAGACATCCGGAGAGATGTCAGCATTAATTGGATTCTGTTGAAACTCGTACGTTATTGTCTGTAACGGTCAGAAATGTAGAACAGTGACGGCGTACGAGTAGGGGTGAAAACGTAATTAACGAGGTTACCTAGCAATTTTTAATCCATGGGTGTTAGATATTCGACATTAGAAAGAAAAATTGCTCTAGGGTGTTTTTAAAATAAACAGTTCACTTTCGTAGTATAACAACTATTCTTTCTTTTAAATATATTCTTCGTTTTACACTTTTATTACTTCTTTTTATGAATGATCAACTTTATCAAGTGGACTACCGTGTCATGTTTAAGACTAGTTCGAAAGTTCGCTGAGCGTCCAGAGATGCTGGACCAGTTTTCTAGGAGAAACCTCTCGCACGACCCTTGGCTTGGATGAAAAGCAGTTCCCCTTCTCGTTCTGAGAGGCAAGTTACTTTACTCTTTTGGAATCCGGAACTCTGCGGTCCAGAGATTCCAGTAGAGGAAGATGTCCCGTGGGAATCGTCTTGGATGCTACTGTGATGTACTACTTCTTTCTAGCTTTTTTTTTTCTTTTTTTTATCAAAGAAAGATTCTGGAAAACTTTTTTTCATAGGAATTTCATGAACTGATTGTATTCATTGGTAAAAGCATTTAGGATTTCGATATGAAAGCTTGCATAGTTTCTACGAATCGTTGTTTCAATTAGTAGGAACAATAATAATGGGTTAGAATTTGCTCTTTTCTTCTTTTCCTTTCTCTCTCTAACTCTAGCTCTTTCAAATCGCAGCAATCAGGGGTGTTTTCACGGGTGCGTTTTCGAATACCATTAACACGTCACAATCGCGAACTCGTAGAATTGACGCTCAAATTTCTCTCCCGTGTGTTCGTGTTCCACGCTAATATTTCGACGGTAGCTCATTGGGCAGCGCACGGTGCACTTTGCCCGCAAACAAACCCCGAAACAACAATTGATTCCGGCAAACACGTCGCACCGAGTGGACCAGAAGCGTGTAAAACATCGAACAACTGGCTTTTCTTGCTTCCTATTGAACATGGAGGGGTCCGTACTGCCGAAGAAATTTACGGAATTGTATCCGTTCAAGAGCCTTTTTGCGATACTTACTTCCTGCCACTCAATCTTTCCACTTACCAGAAACTCTTCGATAGCGACAAGGGCATAATTTCATTTGATCGTTAATATCGATAACTTTTTTTTCTATGCTTATTGATTATTTTGACTTTTTAATGAAATAGATTTAGATATCACCATCATTATATAAATAATGTTTGTACTTATATTTCCTTTTCCTGGTTAATCATATCAAGTTGAAAATGTTTTTACGATAATAAACGTACGTAGTCGTGGACAAGCGAAGTGCGAGCTTTTGTTGGGTAATTCGAGTACAATTTGCCTTTTACGAAGCCATAACTGTAAAAGCGTCACATTCGTCGAGTGAATTGCGATCGTTCAATTGGTCGTTTATTCTAACCTTCGTATTCGTTGTTTGATTTGATCTAGGCGTTCAGAAAGTTCCATTCTAATAAATAACTCCGATTCGCTCGAACCTTATTTTACAATTGAAACAATTTCTTCGGTCTTATAACGATGCCTTGTTTATGAATGCCACAGTTATGATAATTTAATGCGAAATACGCGTATGCGACGATTCAGTACGAGGAATACGATAACGAAAACAATTTGCCTCTGCATGCAATAATTAATACGTTGTCCGAGCTTCTGGTTGTCATAGTTATTTCCTAAATCGAATCACGTACGTATTTTGATGTGTAATCGTACAGCAAAATCTGACGCAATGAGTTTCGCAGACTTTGATGAAATTTTGGACAACTTCGAAAGAAAAGAATTTAATCGATTAGCATATAGATATGTTAATCAATAACATTAGCATATATTTACTATATATTAAAATAATAATAAAATAAATATAATAATAAACAAATAATTATGAAATCTTATTAATTTTTCAAGAAATCGATTTCAACATTTTTTAACTTTTTCATTTCCAACTAGAATAACGGGTAACGTTTCTCAGATATGAAGATCTCGTTTTGCAGGTTACAGTCCAGCCAATCTTAATCGCGCGACGGAAATACGCTGTGAGATGTATAATGCTCGGTAGGAAATGACGTCATCACTCAGTGCAGTGTTAGAGGAAGATAGAGAGAGCGCGAGAGAGAGTGCGAGAGAGAGAGAGAGAGAGTAAAGAGATGGAGAGGGTCGAAGTGGGAACACGATAGGTTAGTGAAGAGGAGCGAGAGGGTTGAAGAGGGTGAGAGAACAGGCTAGTGGGAAGAGGAAGAAGGGAGGCACGGAGAGGGACACAGATTTTAGCGAAATACCGGCAGGTAGGATCGGTTGAGTTATGCTCGTATTTCCCGTCAACACATCCGATGATGTCTACGGTAATGTAACCGAAATGTATGAACGTTCCGTACTGCAAGATTTGCCTGTGTAAACGACCACTATTATAAACGTGCTTTAATGTATGTGTGAGGAAACTGATCATGGTACGCTATATCGGTTCTTCGTATTGCAAAGCGTACGTATGCTTTTCAAAAGTCATAGATCGTGCCACGATAGAAGTCAATGTGGTGATTAGAAGTTGATTCGTAGTATGAATGAACCTGTTTCTCTATTTGTAAGTCTGAAGGTAATGCGGCGGTCTCATTATACGTAGAATATAAGAATATATGTATTAGTACATTGATACCAGGTATAGGATCCGATTAGATCTGAATAGGAAAGTCGTGCCTTTCAAAAAAATTTTTTCTTAAAATTCTAGGTCGATTCAGTAATTTCTTATGGCTCTTTTCACTTTCTACGGATTAACTTTACTCGAGTACGTACTCGAACGTACAGACGTGAAAAAGAAAAGAGAATGAGAGAGTAAACGTGTGAGTGAGCGTCAAGAGAAAAAGAGAAAACGATGAACGCAGACTACCGAGGTTCGATTCTCTTTCAACCCCACCACCAATGAAAGCCAGTACCGGTGGTGGTCTTTCTCTCGCGAGTTAGCCGCATGCGCCGTAAAAAAGTACGGCCGCAGCGGCAGCGTTTCACTCTTCGAGCTTCGTCTACCCGTTGGCCGATAAAAAAGCTCTCCGCCGCGAGCTTTCGTCGGGACATCCTCGTCGCGTACAAATCTACCTTTCTACGGCGTTCTTTCTTTCGTCGCGTCGCGAGCATTCCTTTGTGATAAGAACCACGGAAGGTTCTCTTCGCTGGGAAGACAAAGAAGAGAGCTAAAAAACATTGATTTCAGAAGAGAGAGAGAGAGAAAGAAAGAAAGAAAGAAAGAAAGAAAGAGAGATAAAGAGAAAGAAGATTCAACGTCGTCGTTCAATGTCTTCCATGCAAGTCGTCGTTCGTAGTCGTCGTCATCGTCGTCGTCCATGGTGCTCGGCCTCCGACGTCGACGATAAGGGTTGCTTCTCTGTGGAAACCCTGGGGGTGAGAATACGAAGCAGACCACGCCTCTTGTCTAAGGTTACTCCCACCATTGCTAGATCTCTGCTCTTCTCCGCCGACGCTCCAGGAACCTAAGATTTTTCCACCCCTGCATCTCTCAACCCTCTCTTCTTCTCTCTCTCTCTCTCTTTCTCTTTCTCTCTCCCTTTCTCTCATCCCTCTCTTTCTCTCTCTCTCTCTCCCTTTCTCTCATCCCTCTCTCTCTCTCTTTCTCTCATCCCTCTCTTTCTCTCTTGCTCACTCTTCGCGTCTCACCCTTCTCGCCAACGGCGACGACCACCGCTCCGTTGCCGACTTCCCTCCCACTCGGCACCTCAGTCCGGGCGTCTACCACCCCCCTTCTTCTATTGATCCGGCTCTAAGGGGTTGTTTCTTGTGCTCCCGGAGCTTCTGCATCGCCGTAATCCCCTCTTCTTCCTCCTCCACGTACCTCCGGCGCTCGTGTCGATTTCCAACCGAGACACCTTCGCCTCGTTTCTTTTTTTTCTATTTCTTTTTTTCTCTTTCTTTTTTTTTCTGTTTTCTTTTTTTTCTCTCGGCCTTGGCTTTCCTTGTTTTTTCTCTTTCTTTTTGTTCATTCCTTCGAGAGAGAAAGTCCATTCCGATAAAATCGATCGTATCCTTTTGTTTTATTGTCGACGTTTGTCTTATGTTTACTGCGTCGGGTAAAGTGTATTGAATGAATGTCAATAATTGTCGAGAAAATATGAAGTGATACATATTTTTACATGCTATACTTAATACATTCATATTTAAATAATTATAACAAATTGATAAATAAACATAATTTTAATCGAGATCACCGATGTTATGAAATGATTACAAAACTAGTTATTCTTTCTTCGAATAGAATTTCATTAATATATAATAAGTTTTTGTAATATTTTGGATTATAGTAACAAGTTCATCGAAGTTGTAGAATTACTTTTTGGAGAAGCATTCAGAGCGTAGGTAGTTGGACGAGTCAAAAGTGAAATCGTGGTAAAGTTTTCGCGTTTCGGCTTATCCGTGGAGCGTTACTAGCAAGCGCTTACCTATGTGCCATGTAATATACAGTTGAGGTTCTACGTGTAGCGAAGTAAAAGGGGAGGAGGGAACTACGGAAGGGTGGTAGGTGGATGGGAGGAAGGGTGGCTTTAGCCGGGGGCTGTTAAACACGGTGGGTCTTATCGGTAAAACTGTTCGGTACAGGCTACCACGTTCAGCCATTGGCCGCGCGAGTATCTCTGACCTTATACTCCTTGTCCGGTGGATATGCATGCTGGTACATTACGCCACATTAATGTCGCCGCTCTAAAATGGCTTATAGAAAGAGAAGGTTATAGGTTAGGAACGGCGCTAAGCGAAAGATTGTACCTCGCGGTTGACGAGGCTCGATCGAGAATATTCCTGCGTTTATAAACGTACGAATATTCGGTCTAAACGACCGAACGAATACAATCAACTTCTCAATTAAATTTCAATATTTTATACTCGTCCATTATTTAAGAAATTTCTAGAAAAGAATCAATAATATCAGTTTTCTTATCTAGAGAACAACATTTTTTATTAAATACGCCAGAATGAGTCTATTGTATGTATATCCTATATATAGGTTGAGGCGAAACATATTTTTAATTTTAAGATTATGATTAAAGAAAGTTAATGTCTTATAAAGTTTGTATTCTTTCTTGAAGATTTTACATTCAGAATATTGTAATTCTTAATCATTTATTAATACTTGCAAATGTATTTTCTTATATTTTATCGAGATATACATAATACAGTAGATGCAGAGAGTATCGATAGATACATAGGTAGGATCACTTATAAGCCTGAAGTACATATGTGCAGGTGGCAGCCTTTCTAGGTATTAGATGGTCGGGCTAAGGTCTTAGAGGTCTCCTGGCAACCAAGCCTATCAAACTATCTTACGGTCTAACCCTTACCAACCCCTTATACCCTAAAAACCTTCCTCAACCCCCTGGAATCTCACTTCGAGCCCTTAACGACCGACCCCACGGGAGACACTGCGAAATTGAGAAAATTATCCTGCCTCGCGTTATACATAGACGATGACTGCACGATTCTCACACTGTCGTAAGAGAATAAGTAAACGTATGTACATGCATATACATAGAAAAGCTTTTACGTATGAGTATTCGCGATGCAAGTTGGAACGTTGAACGGGAGGGTGAAACTAAATGGCCGACGGGTCGGCTGCCATCTTAGTTGCGAATTAAGGAAAGGGTGCCGGACCCTCGTTGGAAACTAACTCTTGCACGAAAAGGGGATGGCCACGTTGTGCTGCATCGTACTTCCCCTTGCGGCTTAGCCTGCATTGACGCCATTATGTGCGTTACGCTACCTTCCTGTTTAGAGCCCTTTTTGGAAGGCGAACATTGCAACAGAAAAGCGATGCAAATTCAAACGCGTTGGTTTGGAATACGAGAGAATGCACAAATATATTGTTAGATCGTAATTTATCATTTTATATTAAATAAAATTAATTCTTTTTTATTTTATCTCATTTCGTAACGTGTTATAAATTTTTGCAAATATTAAGACAAGATCTTTAACAAATTCGTGGTTGAAACGTTTCGAGAGCACGCGTTGCCGCATATTATTTTTAGCGCGGAACCATGTTTCCGCAGCAAATTGTAATATAATTTGGACTTGAGTTAAATGGCACGTGGAAATGATTCCACTCCATTACTCTAGAATACCACGAACTTGGTACAAACTAGATTTCTCACTCCGTATGGTAAACGGCTGGACTTGTATTAAGATGTAGAAGTTCACCATTCGGGAACGAGCGAAACTAAATTGATATTTAACCTGTCCTTCAACCGAACCTAGCAGAGATAAGAGTAAGGGAAAAAATCATAAAATAAAGTCGGTACACTACTTTGGTTAAATTTAATAAAATATATGATGAAAAAAGTCAGAGGAACAAATAAACTAGCTGAAATTACGAGCCTTTCGAAATAATCGAGGCTGTTTTCTCGAATACAATGAACGTGATTATTGACTTATCGTGTCTCTCTTGCGTTAACTCCTATCTGCATGTAAGTTTCATCTAGGTGAATGACAAAGACAGAGACACAGAGAAAGGACACAAGTGTGCGGATCGTAGAGGAACAGCAATGACCAAAGGGGTCGGCCTGTCGTCATTCTAGCACGGTTACAGCCGCGAAGGCTGACAGAAGTTGTAAACTTTATGGTAAACCGTGGCGGCGACTGCCGGCCACGGCCGGTAAATGGCGAAGGTGCCGGTGCAGCCGTGTGCTTAATCCAATCCGGAGTTTGTTCTTTCGGCGATCGACGTAATCACTGGCCACACGTAGTTTCCAACCTGCTAGTACGACCGACCTAACACTTCGTTCTAAGGTACGAGAAGCCACCACCATTGCCGAGTATATACCTCGTTTACAAGTGTTTACCGATTGAGCCCTTTTCTGGATTATCGATGTTCCCTAATTGCCTCTACAGTTTGGCAAAGTGTGAAAAAAGTATTTTTATTTTATTTTATTTTATTTTATTTTTTTTTATTTCTACTCGTTTACAAATCCTGGTGTTTAGTATTTTTCGTGAATTGTTTTGTGAAAAAGTTAATCTCTTTTTTGATGACACTTCTTTCTCAATGATTTATTTCCGTAATCTATATTTAAAGTTGTATTAAAAAGAAACAATTAAAAAAAGTTTTATCCTTATATTATAACAATATTCATATAATTAATACGATATTTTGCAGGAGCTCGGATTTATAGGTTGACAGAACATACTATATGAATTTCAACGTACTATAATTTCAAGCGAATCCATCGCAGAAATATCGCAGTATTAGATTTCCGTACTTTTAGTCAAACGAATTTGCGATCTATCGCTCTTCGAATGTATATATAGACAGGTAAATGGATGTAACGAGGGGATGCACCAAAATCTATAGCTCGTCACTATATTTTCGATCAATAATATACCACAGCAACATTTATAAACGCTCGTATTGCAAACCTTTCTAAATATTCAATTACCTATCGTTTCGATGAAATTAACGAGAAAGCAAAGAAACAATCTGATTATCTCGATTCAATTTAAGCAGATTATCGGAGTATAATTAAAAAGTCTGAATTCAACAGGTTATATACTATTAATTAGTGTGTTGATCGGTTAATCCTGAAAGCTATAAAAAACGATTATGGCTAATGAAACTTTTTCTTCTTCTTCTTTTTTTTTTTTCTTTGAGAAAGAATACACACGAGTTAGTGGAAACAACTTCTTGGAAGAAGTATTGTCTATCTCAGTTTCTCCCTTTTGTGTGCGCGCGTCCGCAGGGAATTCATTTAGGTATAGTGAGAATCTACCTCTATTCGGGGGTGTTTCAGTTGGGACGCGATTAATTATGGGGTTCCTTTTAGGGCTGCCGAGCTCAAGGCTTTGAGCCCAGTCGGGGGTGGCACGTAGGGTGGGAAGTATAAGATACGTTCACGGCCAACGTAGACACCCGGCTTAGCTTCCTCGAGTATTAGATCAATAATTCTAACCTCGGATTGCTCAGACACGAATGTCGAAAGGGATCCTCGATGTAACGCGATATTAGTTCTCATCCAACGATATTCGTACGAGATAAGATCGGTTTATCACAAAAGTTTTGTATTTCGAAGTAAGATCGAATGATTTGTTTTCATATAGAAGCGTAAAATGAAAATTAATTTTATCGAAATTCAAGTAAAATGTCCATCGACAGAATTGTAATATATATATGTAATTAATAAATTAATCAAAGGAGAATGTTGAATCAAATGGGTGAACATTTATCACTCGCGTTTTAGATGAAATAAGAGATTACTCACTGTAGTTTCGTGCAGGACATCAACTTCTCCGACTTGGTCGTCCAACGAAGGTACGTTTGACGTTAAACAAAAATTAAAAAATTTGTCGATGCGTGAAAAATGTCTTTACGAGCAGAAGGGATGCTGCGTCGACTGCAGCATCCCTCAAACTGACCAACAAACCGAGATTTCCGTCTCTTGAAATACGCTGAACCAGTTTCCGGTTCCGATAGTTTCCCTCGCCATTAAAATGGATTTTTCGTTTTAGACTTCGAAATGATCCCCACTACTTAGCCGTTTCTTTCTTTTCCGAAGAATGCCGCTTGTCTATTGGTCCACGAATTGGTCCAGGGATCGTGAGAACTCGACTGGTAAAAGAACTTCATCCTTAGGTCCAGTAAGACAGGTTTCTTCAATTGGAAATTGAGAACGTAGAAAAGAGTAACCCTTTGGAATCTTTTCAATTGCGTCATTTTTCACATAAATATTTAAAAAGCAATTATTCTCAAGTGCTCATCTGAGAAGCTTTTTTATTGAAGGATGTTGGGATCGTTTCTGTGCTGATATCTATATCGAAAAAAAGAACAACTAAGAACTCGTTTAAATTTGCATGCGAGTAGTGACGAATGATCTATTGTAAGTTTATAACAGATAATTTAATGTTATTTGAGTAATTTTATTAAAAATATAAAATTTTATTTATTTAAAACATTTTTTTTAAATATAAAATTTTATTATTGTAAATAGAGAGCTTATTGTCAAATAATTTGAATGGACATTTGAAAAATTTCCAGAAACACAAGAAATGTTTATATTTAATTATTAACTTAAATCTTGAAGATGTAATAATGAGATAAGAGTTATATATATTCGTTATGTTTTCTGATGTAGAAAATACCGAATTATGTAAATGTCATTCATGGATTCGCGTCGTAGCTGTATCGGTGATCCTGCATGACCAGTTTCATCCCCTTGCTCCTACTTCTCATCGAATGCGCGTCATTCATTCGCATCTCGTGAGATGACCAATGGTCAGTAGCGTGAGAAAACTCTGGACCAAGGTTGCTCCCGATCGAACAGGTTTTTCAAGAAATTCACTCTATCTACAAAAATTATAATGCGAGCTATACGAGCTATTTAAATCAAAGATTAAGGGTGCATAAAATAGTGTGAGAAAGCATTTTCATACCATACTAAATTTTTATTCAAAATACATTTATATATATACATATTAAACCATATATGATATATGTAGACACACACGCACACAATATCAAATATTAAGATATTTTATTATAAATCAAACCATATTTACGCGATATAATAAAAACATTAATTATTGTTTCATTATTAAAAAAAAAAAAAAAAAAAGAAGGTTCGTCATAATATCTATAAATATAAAGTTATCACCTCCTTCTTTGTGCGTGTCATAATCCTTGTCGGATTACGTGAATGTATCGTTCATAAAATCACATAATACCGTGATGGTGCTTAAACGTGTAAGGGTTGAAACGTGGATTTAGGGTAGATGCCAGAGCGGCAATGTCCGTATCATTAATCGAGCTTCGAATAACTTGGCACAAAATGTACTTTGCCCTCAATGGAATTTTACGTAAGCCGAGCGATCCTATAAAGACATTCAACGCGTTGCCGTTGAACGTTTCGCTTCTTTGAATGAATTTATGTAATCACTTCGCTTTCGTTGCCTCTGCTTAGAAACTCGTTCAACGTTGATATTTACTTTTGACATATTCATTCAATAAACGATCCTTTGCAATATGTTCGTGGAATGATGGATCACGGTGCGATTCAGAATAAAATAAAAATCAGATCATGCTATTTCCTTCGTTCAAAATATGTATAGAACTTTCAATCAAATTATTTCTTTCTGAAAAATAATAATGAGTAAAAAAGGATTAGAAAGATTTTTTATATCTCGAAAGTTCTTTTCCTATGTTGAATCTATATATCAGAAGATTCATAATGAAGTTATTGTATCATTTTTGTACAATCTTTAGAATATTGGAACTTCGATATTTCCCATTCGCTTATCCACAAGTTTCGCGTTAAACGTTTCGATTCATGGTCGGTAAGAGAAGCTTAGCCGCGACATCCGCGGCTCCGCAATTTCAGCTAGTATTCTACGTGAATTTTGATTCTGAATTGTAGTGGTGAGCACGGTAGGAGCCATATTCGTGTGGGTTGGACGACGGGAATCGAGTCCATTAATTTTCCGTGGGCTTCGCGCGAGGAGGAAGGGGGTGTGGGCTCGGTCGAAGAGAAGTACCACATTTCTGTTCGTACAGGGTGGGTTGAGGGAGGTAGAAAGCTAGATAGGTTGGGGTGGAAGCTGACTTGAAGACGTCGATATTCACGACGCCGACGCCGACGCCGAAGTCTCGTCTCTTGTTCGACGTTCTCTCGCTTTTGTCTTCTATTTCGTTCTATGTAGGTGTCTATGTATAGTTTCCGAGAGAGGAAATTGCAAAGAAACGAAAACTGGATAATATTGACAAAGATATTTGATACAACATACAATATCTTCCTGGCATTGTAACTATTATTTCCTTAAGTATTTATAATATGTTTGGCTTGTTTATAGGAATAAATATAATAAAAAAAATAAAAATACACAGAAACTCGTGCAATTATCAAGCCGCATTGACAGAACTTCGCACTATTTGTTACGAGTTAAAATCATTCTATACCACTTCGTTGGTCCAGTCCGCACATCGATTAACGGACTAACCCAACGGTTCTAACTCGTCGAACTTGAGGATCGTAATCGAAAACGGAAACTAAATCGGAATGTCAATCGTACATATAGATCGAATCTGGTAGTTAACGATCGTTTGATTGGAGAATGAAAAACGATGATGAGATTGGAGTTTCGAAGGTGCATAAACACAGCTGGTTCATACATTTCCGAGGAGAACAAAAACAATATAAACTTTTGGAAGGGACGGACAAACTCGGTGCAGTAGCATCCCAGCGAAGATACACAAAACGTCTCCGAGGGTGCAGTTGGTGTTCGACTCTATGGAGAGATAGAGGTAAAGAGAGAAACAGAGACAGAGTATTACGTTGTGATGGTGGTAGTAGTAGGAGAGGTAGGAGCGATGCCTGGCACAAGTTTACAATTTAATACCGGTGCGAGAATACACGAAGGAGGAGCACGGCGTTGTTGGTGGCAGTTGGTCGTAGCGAGAGGTGGCAGTGTTGAGGTGGGTGGAAGGAAAGAGAGAGGTGCTTCGGGAGCTGATGGGGATGGTTGGGTGGAGGCCGTAGTGTTTGGAGGTTAGACCGCAGTTACAATATCGCTTGATTAGAAATGTACATAGCGTATATGCGCGCAGGCCGCATATCCAGATGGTGGGTGGTTGGGTTGGGTCGATGCCTGGGCAACTCCATAGTTTAATGCACGGACCGTGGAACTTGCAATAAGGAAGGGTGAACGGAGAGAGAGAGAGAGAGAGAGAGAGAGAGAGAGAGAGAGAGAGAGAGAGAGAGAGAGAGGCGAGAGAGAGAGAGAGGCGAGAGAGAGAGAGAGGGTGTAGGGAACGGAAGGTTACCGGGGTCGAAGTGACGCTAGGGGTTTTGTGTAGGTGTCCGTACGTATCGACACATACGCTTGCAACAAACTCGCGACCAGCTCTGCGTCATAACGCGATCGCACTACTTGCATCAGCTTTCTCGTTTGTTGCTTCTCCGGAGAGAATGCAGTGTCTCCTCATGTCCTCTACTAGCCCTTTTTCTCTTTCTCTCTTTCTCTTTTACTTTTGTTTCCTTTAATAGCTTAGTGATATCGTTCTTCCTCGTCTTCGATTTATCTATATCTTTGTTTTCTAATAATATTAGGATAGTCTTATCTCCTATGGCGAAAAGATCACGCTATTCGTAGTATTATAAATAATGGCGTAGAAGACAATGAACGATCAATGAAATCGAATAAGGGTAATGGGATACATAAGATTTTCTTTACGACATAGTATATCTTACATTAATGGATCTTCCAATAGCAGAAAGGTTCAAATGGATATTATTTTCTTCTAAGTTTATTACACTTTGTAGAGACTCATTATTATCAAATATAGTTAATTGTAATTAATTAATATTTTATCATTTAGAAATCAGTTTTGAAATTCGTCGGTGCAACAAAGTTCTGGCTTAATTGTCAGACCAAATATTAATTAGAAACCTAATTTGCGAAATTGATTTTAAATTGAATTATAATTTTTTACAATACTTTTTTCATCGGCGATCTTTAACGATTAATCAAATCAAATCAAAAAACAAAGAAGAGCGTTTTAAATGTTATTAGAAATATTTATTTCGTTTTTTTGATGAATGAATTATCACCGTCAAATTTATTGCATCTCAATCAGAGTATTGACTCAAAGTGAATGCATCAAATAATTTTCGGTGGACGGGATCGAGTCCAACGTTTTCCTCGTCATGTTCTTCGAGAATACTATACGATATTGCAGTGACGTTCGGCGTTTCCTCTCAAGCGCGAGCTCTCCAAACTTTGACCGAATCGAGAGAAGGTGGGTCGGATAGTAGAAGAGGAAGTGAGAGGAGGGTGACCAGAAGGTTGGTTAGGATGAGGTAGAGAAGGAAGCAGCGGTAAGGGAGAGAAAGAGAGCGTAATTGAGAAAGCAGAACAGCGGTTACCTAAAGAGAGGAGGAGGAGGAGGAGGAAGAGAAGAGGCAATGGCTGAATATTCCTCGAGGACGAGCTGCGGAAGTAGCGACAGTCGTTTCTCGAAAGCCCAGTCTAGAGACCAAGGCATATCGCTAATATTCTGCCATCTTGATACTGTATACGTGTTTCTGCTTTCTATATTGCTATTTCAAAACTGAATGCTACGTATCCTTATCCTCATCATATTCTGAGTACTTTGAAAAGATGTTAAAATCTTTAACGTTAGATATTTCAAAGTTATCAATATCGAGAAAAGGAATTTGAAAGGGATGGAGAAAATAAATAGTTTCAACTTTCGTTTCATTTAAAATAATTTCCTTCGACTTATCCACTTCGCGAGAAACACAGAAGTAGGATTTCAAGTATTAAAATAATAATAGTACGGCAGAATGCGGATAATAGCGGTCTCGATGTAGGTGTCTTCGGGTACGGCCGTAAGACAAACGACGTCGTTCCTAGAGAGATAGCGAAAACACCGACAGAAGCGTTCCTAGCAGTTAATTAGCTGAATAATGCAGCGTTAATCTAGTCAAAATTGCATGCATTTGGACCACGCACGTAGTTTCGTTCTGGGAAACTCACGAGCTCGGACGTTCGCACGCCAAAGTATACGCGCTTGTTCGTTTGCGCGAGCTCACATACAGATATACATCAGAATATGTATACAGGTAGCAATACGATTACACGCTGAACGGAGATACACAAAATTGTTAGATTTACTTCGGCCGGCTCACCAGCGAGTTCCTTCGTTTTGTTGAATATTGCATGAAAATCCTTGGTAAGTCTCTACAGTTCGCGATTGTTTACGGGATATTTACGTTTAACCAAAGTTATTCATTTCTAATTTAGCGTATATAAGTAGATGAGTATTGTTGGTACAGTGGTAGATTGTTATCTTAGCGGATAAAACTATATGTATGTACTTTATAATTTTTAACTTAAATATTTATATTTTTATTTATTCGTATGAGATAAGAAAGATTGAAATCTTTAGTTTCCTTCATACGTGTATTGGTATGTTGGGACACACAATTTCCTTCGCTGTTAACCTTCCCCATCCACCATACAGCTCTTTTCCTCTACCAGTCCGCAAATTCACGACAGAAGCAGTCTCTCGCTCTCTGTGCCTCCATGTAATCGAAAGTAATTATATTAATTGCATTGCACATCCCTAGAGCTGTTACGCGGAGTATTGGCTCGTCGCCTCGTCGGTTAATTCATACACATATACACGTTTAGAATGCTTTTGTGTATTTGTGTGTCTGGGTCTATGCGTGTAGATTCGCGTTACCGCGGCTTAGAACCTAAGTGTCAGAGGGACCTAAGTGCGCAATTAAACGTTAACGATTTCGCGTCTGCTAGAGACATCTGCGGTCTTCAACAAGGCGATTCGCGCTTCGCCTGAGTTTAATCGCTATCTCGCGATGAATTCTCTCTTATCGTGTGATATCTTATTGTGAAATCTTTTATTTGCTTTCATTTATTTTTCTTAATTTTTCTTGAATTCATTTAAGAATAATATTTGATTTCTATCATCATTAGATCATCAGATCGAAATAACATTCTTAAAATAATGATTACAATATTGATACAGTTTGTTGTGATAGTAAATGTAGAAGAAATCAATAAACAGATATAAGATTAATTTAAAAATTCGATGAATAGTCAAAGAACTTTGTTATATGCGTTCGGGATATGGTAAAGGATCAAAGTTAGTTATCTCTCTCTCTCTCTCTCTCTCCCTCTTTCTTTAACTTTACATACGTTTGCCGGAATTGCAATATAATTTGAGTAGCGTAAGAAGATTCTAATAGTTTGAAGATAAAGTGTATGGGTCAATACGTCCGATAGATACGAGTTCCGTCAAAGGTTTCAATGCTAATCCACCACACAGGCGACGCCCGTCATTTCCTTATAATTACTCCATTTCCTCTTGCAACTATGGTTCGCGTCAATGGGCTGCTAACAGTGGAGAGTAGGAACGAGAAAAGGGCAGATATTCGAACGTTACGTAGATACGCACACACGATCGTTGAAGCCAATGGATGACACGCGGTCGCTGCTCCCAAGATATCGAGGAAATGAATGGAATTGGCTGCCGAGCAAAATCGCACTGTGATAATTACCTATTAACTGCATTGTGCCTGCCATCGACTGCTACCACAAAGAATCTCATTCTAAGCGCATCATTTTCTGATAACCAGCCAAAATTCTTGAATGGAAAACATAGATACAGATTAAAACTATGAAGTATTTTTAATCTCATTTTGTATCTTAACAAAGCGTATCTTTGAGATCGTTAGATCAATTCTTTAAGTCGAATTCAGAGAGATAACGTACAATTCTTGTCTTAAGGGCAAGGATTCAGTACGAAAGCTCGGTCAAAGGCCTTGAGTATCGATATCGCCGTAACTGGGTCGCCGTGTACTCTGGAGCTTTTAATCTTGAACGTGGACTGCCTCAAAGAGATTCCGCAACAGCAATGTTGCTGAGCAAAGCTTCGAGAGAACTCTCGACTGGCAACGGAAATAGTAACGTAGTAAGGTTAACGCTTCGGTACTGGCTGTACTCTCTCTTTATCTCTCTCTCTCTCTCTCTCTCTCTCTCTCTCTTTCATTCTTGGAGATAGAGAGACGTCTCTCTAAAGACTGGCAAAGCCGCGATCCCTGGCGCGGACCGGCCGAAATGCCTGGGGGTTGATTGATTAGAGGGTACGACGTAGGAGAGAGAGACTACTCGTAGAGAGACTGGCCAGAGTTGCAGGGTGTGGGTTTAGTTCGGCAGGGCCCTTGGGTTATTTGGGGGCGGTGTGGAGACGGAGAGTCGGGCGTTCGAGGCGAACGTAGACGGTGAACGATGCTATAGTGGGGTTGTCCAGGAAGGAAGAGGAGGTGGCGAGCTGGAGACTAACCGGGGGAAGGAAGAGTGGAAGGATGAGGAAGAAGAGAGGAGGAGGAGATGAGAAGGAGAAGGAGGACCGGAGGCGGTAGTTCGAGGTGCTACAGTTTATAATAGTTGCCGCCGCCCTCGGGCCAACCGACCCTGCCCGCAACTTCCACAGAGTTGCTTAAACCTAGCCTCCTCTTCCAACCGGGATGATCAAGTCTCGTCCTAATGCGATCCAAAAGAATTCCGTCTTTATATCTTCACTTTCCTACAGATCGCGATTTCTTCTTTACCGATCGAGCAACCATCTCGAGATCTACAACTTTACTGATCTTTTCAGGTCGAACGATCGACCGACTGAGAAAATCAGGCAAGCGGAATATTTCCCTCGAGGCAATAGCATATCCGCGGTCACAAGTGTGTGTGCGAGCACGAGCGCGCACGCCTGTGTCGTAGATTAGTTTGTAGTTCCTCGGGAAAAGAAAAAGGGCGAGTTATTAGTTGCGGCTAAGGGTCAGAGGAACTGAGAAGGAAAGATGACGAGGTCAGGTGTACCGTAACCATGTCGACGATTTAGCCCGCTTATCTCCAACGTTCCGACAACTTCCGCTTCTACTTTGATCAAGGAAAACGAACTTGATAATTGAGTTTGCGTTTGGTGATTACTTCCTTTCCGACCTTCGGCTCTATCCTAATTTTTTTTTTCCTTTTTCTTATCCAAAGATTATTTCATACAAAAATGATCACCATTCTTTCTTTTTCTAATACATTATACTTAATCGTATAAGATTTTTCGCATCTGATCATCGATACCATTGTTAATTAAATTTCAATAACAATAAAATTTTAATACTAAATAGACCATGTTAGAGGTGCAATGGTTACTTGGAATTTAATACGTACGCGTAATGCCAATGTGTAACGGTTAAACTGCATACACACACACGCACACGCACACACACACATGTGCATATACGTGCGCATGCACACAGAGTCACTCGGTACTATCGAAATTGGTCTCTATGTTTCCGAATCAAATTCGAAGAAAGGAGCGATTTATATGTCTACGTGCGTACGTGCACACCTACGAGCATGCTTCACGGTTTCTCGGTCCTGTGACAGTGGTCTCCGTTATAATTCTCCGTTATCTATGGAAATTCTAAACCGTACTAAACAACAATATATATCCCAAAACTATGTAATTCTCTGTACTACGATTGCATGGTATGCAATATGCCTTCCCTTGGTGAAGGATTCTGACCGATGGTGGGTCTATCTTTGTTTTACGCTACTTTATCCTATCCTCAATAAATTTTGTTTAATCTATTTCTTTTTTACATTTATTTTTAACATTTTAACTTGCAATTAAAAATTAAAAAGAAAATATTTCCCGAATATTTCTCGTATTATCAAATATATGTATTTTTATCATTGAATGATTAAAACATATACATAGGATTGGAAATATATTCAAATGAACTGTTTACTTAATATCGAATGATATTAATAATTAATAATAAAGATAAATATTTGAATATATTTTCGACAAAAAATGTAATAATCATCGAGCAAGTGTCCAGAGGAAAGTGGAATCGAGAAAAAGGTACAGACTCGACGATCTCGAAGCAGGACATGGAAGTGGTCTCCAGACTCAAGTCCCATGGCAATGTCCTTGAGAGCTGACCGTGCCTTAGGACAGCACGTAATCACACCAGTCCGCTATTACTTCCTATAACGCTATCTACGCCAGGAAACGCCATTGCTCGGTCGTTCCTACGTAGGTACGTGGTTCAGGGAAGCCGAGGATGATGAGATCTGCAGGCTTGCATCCTGATGAGACTATTAGGATGGCTTGATAAGTCCATAATATTCTGGTCGATGCTGGGCAGCTCCGTCGACTCCACCCGGTGTCCTCGCCAAACCGCTCACCCTCTTCCATCTCGAATCTCTACAAGTCCCGACTTCCTTTACTATACTCATCGTCTCTCTCTCTCTCTCTCTCTCTCTCTCTCTCTCTCTGTCTGTCTGTTCCCCAATCCCTTCACCCATACTCTATATCTATCTCTTTCTCACACTATGGTACTTTACTATGTACTTGAATCTATGTACGTGTACGTTTACGCTGGCTCTTGGTCAGATTGACGGCGAGATAGCTGACGCTTCCATCGACTTTGTCAACCTCGAACACCTATCATTTCTCAAGGTAGAGGATGTATCGAGATTTTGCCAGAATATAGATTTCCCATCCAGCAGATATGTATCTTTTATTGTTTCTTTTTCAAATAGATCAAATTAATCATGTTTTTATTGCTAGCGTTTTTTTTTCTTCTTTCTTTCTTTTTTATTTATTTATTTTTTTTTTTTTTTTTTTTTTTTAACGATAAGTCTACCTTGTAGCTCTTTGAATCAAATATTCGAAGTTCTAATGAATTTTTGTATCATCGAATACGTTTATCACTGTTCCGTTTTCGTCTGGTTTCTCGAAACAACTGAGAATTAACTTTGAGCATTACAAATGTTGAGGCGTACCGCGGTGAGAAGCTAACACCTTGTTAGCCTGACAAATTCGGTCCATCTCTACTCTCACTCCAAATACTATCTATCTTGATCTTTGAATCGTCACTCCTCGAATAAATTCCAGTTAGATTTAGATGATTCTTTGTATTCATAGTTTTTGTGTAATTACGTTTCCATAGAATTTTTAGAACTTTCTAATTATTACGTGATATTTCCGAAATATGCAGGGATATATTGAAAATTTTCACTCTTTCTTTTTTTTTTTTCTCCATGTTAAATAGTTAAGAAACGTTATGAAATTCCAAAGTTTCCGTCGCTGACAAATATTGGCAACTTCTTGCGCGAATTCCATGGCTGCTCTTCGCCTCGAACGATAGTTCGAAATTGGCGCGAATGGAATCTCAAGCAGTTTCGAATCGGCGAATTGGTGAAGGGTGTCGGTTGTCGAAGGATGACGGCTCTTGCTCGCTTAATCGTGTCGCATTCTAATCCGCCATACCCTTTCGGCCTTGCACGACTTCACCCTTGAATTTTCTCTCTTTCTCTTCCCAACCTCTTCACCTATCCATTTCACTGCTTTCCTATTTGCTCATCCCATTTATCGACGTTCTATTTTTCACCTCTTCTCTTTTCTTTTTTAATCTGTTAATTTAATTATAATTAATTAAAGGTAGTAATTTCTTTTTTTTTAATTTTTTTTACTTCTCATTCTTAATGAAAAAAAAGAGATAGAAGTGATAGGAAGGAAGACAGAGAGAGAGAGAGAGAGAGGGAGAGAGAGAGGAACATCAGAAAGTGATATTGAGGGTTTGAAGGAGTTCGTGCGATGTCAAACGATTTCGATAATACTTGCTTTATTTCGAGTCAAAGAAGGGAAGGAAATCGGTGGAAGGATGGACGAAGGAGGAAGAGAAAAGCTCTGTACCGACGATCGTTTGGGGGTGAATGGGAGTGGTGATAGGACTGGCAGCGTTCAGGCGGAAGGGTAATAGAATTGCATACCCGAGGAGTACCAATATCCGGAGCGGCCTTGTCGGCGGCGTTTAATTGCATTAGTATTTCATTGCGAGACTAGCTGTCGAGAGACTTTTCGATTGAGCTAGTGTCAGCGATATCGTTCGATTTTATATTATGACAGGGAATGGAAATCAATTTGCAAATGAAGAAATTTTTTAAAAGACACAGGTTCTAGAATTGCAATTTGTTTTATGCGTAAAATAATTATTTATATAATTGTTTTCAATGTGTTACAGGAAATAAGGAGCGCTAAAGAGAAAGTTCAATAAACGAAGATTTATCGAAGTAACATCTTATTGTAAAGATAAAACATTTTCAGTATCATTCGTTTAAAATGTCAATGTCATATTTATTTCCTCATATCCGTTAAGTTCCCTATCCACTATAACTTAATAAAGATATATTATTCATGCAATGCAAAATGCCTCGTTCAAACTCATTCTATTCGACTGACCTGACACTTTGCAGACCATCGAAAGAGATTCAAGGGTGAGTACGAAATATTCGTTGGCAGGGTTACTAGCCGGAGAAAATGATGTGAAAGCTTATGAAATGGCGGTCTAGTCCGGTGAGATACTATAGTATGGTGTGTTTCCACCTTGCACTGAGAGATAATATGCCAGGATAGTAATAGTTAGAGCTTTATCTTTGTTGGACCATAAAACTAACCCCTTCTACGCTTGACGACGAGTCCACGTCGCATTTCGTTCCTATAGCCATTTCTAAAACTTCAACAAAACTTTAATTTCTTTTATTACATGTATATACTTTTTTTTCCCCCTTAATCGCTGATATCATTGTGATTTTATATTATTATAATCATCTTTTTGTTACTTGATAGAAATCATAAAGGTAAAGATTAAATGTTAATTTGTCGAAGAAATTGTACATTCGGTACATTAGTAA
>NC_060961.1:3442500-3495000 GCF_910589235.1 Vespa crabro | reverse complement strand
AAAAGAGATTGATAAAACGACGTACTCGCTCAAAATAACTTTCTCGCTAAGGATATAAATGATAGATCGAAGGTATCCTGCAAATGTCGTTACATTTTATTCTACATAAGTGGCATTGTCAGCAATAATTTTAACTGTCGACAGGACCATTGTTGCAACATAGTAATGCTACGCGATGTATGTTGAGATGGAGATAGTAGAGGGTCCAAGAACATCTCGCGGTTTTAGACAATGCACTCGAGCGAAAAGGTGGCGTGCCTTAAGCTCGTTAGAGTTACACGGCCAGTACTAAAGGTACCAGCAGAGGAGGATGCGGACTTGTCAACACTCAACAGACTGAATTCGCTAACGTGTTGAACCTAGTCGGACGCCTCGAGCACAAGCCACAATCTAATCGTGGCACGCCGCATTCGCAACTTCCCGTTTTGCGAAGGCACCCCTATGACACTACCCTCTTTTTACAGCTCTTTATACTCTTTTTTTTTTTAAGTACACGTATGCCTATTCTGTCCATTTAAAATATCCTTAAGAACATGTTTATTTCTGCAGTCTTCTTTCGTATACTTTGGAGACTAATTGAATTTGAATGTGCGTACTTTTATATAAATAGATTTTATTTTAATATTTCCAATAAGCAAGGTTCTTCTTTAGCTTCACTTTTTAACGAAGCGATAAGTTTTGATCCATTCGTGTCGATCGTATTTTCCTATATTTTCTTTCTCTATCCCTCTCTCTCTCTCCATCTCTCTCTCTCTCTCTCTCTCTCTCTCTCTCTCTCTCTCATTCGTATCACTCCCTCTCTCTTTCTCCCTATCGGACTCTCCGATTTTGGTGAAGAGTCGCGATGGAGTACGAATTGGACTTGCTTCGATCGCGCTAACACGCCGAGGCTTTTAATCGCTTCGAAATGATTTTTGTGGTCCTACCGTTTTGATAAAATAATAAGCACGGTCGGATAGGTTTGGAGCGAAGTGGTCGCGGTCAGTTTTAATTTGATTGACCTCCATAGGACGCGATCTATAATATTCCAACGTCGAAATTTACACGGCAGTGGTCAAGTTTCGCGCATATCACCTACGTATAGCTTAGGTATCGATGTTTTAAATTGCTAGCTAGAGCGACTATTGTTACGTGTTATTTATTTAAATTCAAACACATTTTCTTCCACCATACTCGATGAGGAAACATTTGGAAAGATCTTATTTGTATTATCTTACAATACATCTTATAATTCTATTGATATATGCATAAATGCGTAAGCAGATGGGATTTTCAACTTTGTGTACTTATGTCCTAAGAAAGAAATTTTTTATATATTTCTAGAATATTATAAAAAAAAAAAAAACAAAGAAAAAAAAAAAAAAAAACAAAAAAGAAAAAAGAAAAAAATAATGATGTATCTAACGTTCAATCGTGTATACTTTTATTAAACGAACCAGTCGTTGTTAGAGTTTCTTACATTTTTGTAAATGTCTTATCGAGAAAGAGAGAATGACGCACCCTGGTTCATAATAACGCCGAGGGCAGAAGGTAGATCATCTTCAGATGATCATCTGCTTCGCTCACTGTAATATCTAGGCGGCTATCGTGCAGCACTATAGCTAGTAGACGAAGGCGGAGTCTACTTTCCCCTTTCTCGCTACTCCCACCCCGCTCTCACCGACTCTACCGTAGGTAACATAGCATTAGGTAAGCTTTTCGTTTTATTGATTTTTCGAAAAAGCGCGTGCGCGCCCGGAGTCGCGCTCTCCGCACTATCGCCTACGAGCTGCATCGTCGTCGTGAAAAGCGCACCCCCTCTCATCTTCGTCTCTTTCTCTCCTTCCAGGACTCCTATCTGGTTGCGCAAAACACCCTGTCTCTATCTCTTTCTCTCTCTCTCTCTCTCTCTCACACTCATTTCACTTCCCCTTGAACCGGAGCGTTTCACGCGCGTCGATGTTCGCTTTTCCCGCGAAAGAAGTTAAAAATTTTTTGCCATTTCAAACTCGTTTCTTCTCTCCTGTTTTCTTAGGAGTTCTTGTTTACGCGGAAAAAAAAGAAAAGAATGATTTTTTTTCTTCTGTTGTGTTTATTTCTCTTTATTTTTTTAACATCTTTCCGATGACTTCTTTCTCTCCATACAATTTCAGTTAAATTAGAACAAATTGAAATGAAAATGAATATTTTTATTCTATTTTAGAAATAATGACGGATAGTGTATCATTAGATCTGAGATTTTTCAACCGTGTCATACCTTTTTCTTTCGTGTTTAATATTAAGGATAAGAACATGACATATACATTTTTGTATTGAATAATGTTCCGATTTTATCATGGAAATGTTCTATATTCAGCAAATTTCGGTAACGAGTTGCGAGCATAGCAAGCGATATTGAAAAACCTGACGTGTTTAAGCCGATTTTGAGTCAAGCGAAATTTAAGCTTCAAAAACGAACGATAATGATCCTTAATTCAAAATCGTGCGTTAGTCATAGCAATTATGGCAATAACAATTGAGCTAGATATTGTATTCTACAATTTCTTTGACGAATAATATTTATAAATATGTTTTTTCATTTTATCAATTTAATCTCTTTAATGTCCTTTCAATCTTTCCTTCGATATCTTAAAGAATGCTGATCAAAGGAATGCACATTTCTCAAGAAGATCATATAGAAGATCATATATAAGTGATCGATATTGGGAATGCTTTGATTTCGAGTGTCGATAGGAGAAGAGAGAGAGAGAGAGAGAGAGAGAGAGCGAGAAGAGAGAGATAAAGAGGAGAAGCAGTACGTCATTACGAAACGAGGGAGAACGAATCCTTGGCCGCCGGCAACGAACATTCATTATTACTCGGCACGAAACGCTAGCTCGTCCAGCAGCCTTCTCTCCTCTCACCCGTTCAACTACCCCTCGTACACCTCTTCGAACTCAACGCACCACCGTCATCCCACTCCGTCATTCTCTCCTCTCCACCCTCTGCCTTTCTCTCTTTCTCTCTCTTTCTCTCCTTGTCTTCCTCGCACACCGTCTCATTTCGTCATCGCGTATCGCTGCCTCGCCCGGACGACTAGACCGCTCTGCCATTGGTCGACACTGCCGGCCGTGTTTTCCGAAATCATCGGCCATCCCGCGCGCGTACACGGAGCACAGCAGAATGCACGTGCACGCTTAGGAAGAGAGCGAGATAATAGTAGTGGTGGAAAAGGGATGATGAGAAATAGGAGGTGGGAGGGGTGGAGGAGGTTGAGGCTCTCGATGAGTATGCAAGAGGCGTACGCGCGTATACACACACACGCACACGCACACGCACAAACATACATAATCGCACATATACGCGCACAAACTCTCTTTCTCCCTCTCTCTCCCTCCCTTCCTCCCTTCCTCCCTCTCTCTCTCTCTCTCTATTTCTCCCTCGCACGCCCTCTTTCTCTTTCTCTCTCGTTACGAGCTCGTAGTTTCGCCATCGTCATCAATCATCGAATGCCACCGGCAGCGTCGACATTTTCCGCGAAAAGCACACGCACGCACGCACGATCCGAAAGAGGCCACCTTTCTCTCTCTCTCTCTCTCTCTCTCTCTCTTTCTCTCCCTCTCTCTCTCTCTCTCTCTCTCTTTCTCGAGTTTCCTCTTGTTTCCTCTTTCTATGCAATGTGCTGATGTGTACGTGTTGCTGTGTAAGTGTGACTTCCTTCTGTTCCTCCGTCCGGTCCCTTAATTTCAAGGTCACGTGGAAAGGAGCACGCAAACGTGAAGATTAAGAAGAAAGGACTCGAGTTTTTTGCTTTTCGACGAGGAGAACGAGGAAGAAGATCTGCGAGGTGGTTACCGCGGCGCGTAAAAACGCAGAACTGAATTCGCGAGTCCGTACCCACCAGGCACATAGAGGGGTACGGCCGCGGCAACGTATGATTGGCAACAATCGGCACTCTGATCGAACGTTTGTTTCAGAACACATATGCATTCGTCTTTCTCCTGCAAACGTACCGGCCACTCGCTCCTTCCTTTTTGCACTCTCTTCCTCTTTCTCTTTCTATCTTTCTTTCCCTTTCTCTCTTCATTCTATCTAGCAACGGCTGCCTGCCTTGCTCTCACTTCTTTCCCCTTTCCTCTCACTCTAGCTCTATCCTTTTCCATTTCTCTCTGCCTCTCTTTCTCCCTCTCCCTTTTCTCTCTCTCTTTCTCTTTCGATGAATCTCTCTTCACACTCCTCTCTCTCTCTCCTCTTTTTCCTTCTCTTCCCACTCGATCAAACTTCCCACTCTTTCTCTCTTTCTCTCATTCTCTTTCTCTCTCTCTCTCTCTCACCCTCTCTCTATCTCTCTGCCTTTCTCTCTCTTCCTGTACCTATATCTATCTGTCTTTCACATATACACGGACTATCTTTTCTATCCTCGTTTTACTCTCGCAGTTTCCCATTGGATTCTTCTATCTCTCTCTCTCTCTCTCCCTCTCTCTCTCTCTTTTTGCTTTGCATTCTTTCTCTTTCCCTCTTATCTTCAGCCGCGCCTCGCTTTTTCATCACCCCTCTCTCTCTCTCCCTTTCATTCCTCCTCCCACCACCGATCCTCCCGATGTTTATGTATCGTCAGAGCTATGCGGCGACGTATTTTACGTAGGGAGGCTCTTGTGCATGTGAGAGTTGCATATTCTATACATGTTTTTCTTTCTCTCTCTCCCTCTTCCTCATACTATCTCTTTCCCTCTCTCTCTCTCTCTCTCTCTCTCTCTCTCTCTCTCTCTTTCAGGAATACATGAAAGGTTGGTAGAGTCATGTAGTCGTTAGGCCCTGTGTATATACGTGCGCGTGCTCGCGAATAATTTTGTTACCCGTGTATCTACCGGCGAAAAAATGGACGAGTGTGTCGTTCCACGGCTGTCACTGTTCGCGCCGGAAACCACGTGTAAATACAGACCATGGCTAGCATTAGTCTCGAACGGCGCAAGCGTGCGTGTTGCAGTAGGTCAGTGGAGGAGATTCTTTCCTTTCTTCTCATTATCTTCTTTTTATTAAGAGTCTTACGTAGTAGCTATGGAAAGTTTTATCAGTAAGTCGTCAATCGCGTCGAGATAATGTCATATTATAAGGATTCATATTATAGCGTTATATTAGGAAAAAGAAGTTGTTTTTTCTTTTTCTTTTCTTTTTTTTTTTTTTCATTTTTATTCTTATAATAATTTTAGAAGACATTTTTCTTTTAAATGTAACAAGTCGAGCATCGACCGATGTCAGACATGGTCCGTAATATTACGTATTTTACTACTTGCTGACAGTAACAACGTCATCGATTCTCGTCGCTCGTCGAATTTTGATATTTTTTTGAGAATGGCGAATGCACATTTTTTTTTACCATGTTATATATTTTGTTTAACGATAATATATTTATTTATATAAGAATCAATATAATACGAATAAGTAAATGTATTAAGAGTTACGTACATACTATCTATCAGACATGTAATATATCACGAGATATACAGTGCAAAAGGTTAGGTCAGTGACATTATTGATTCGGTCTTAGGACATGTACGTCACCTACCTGTGGAAGCTCTCTACGGGGGAGCTTGCACGCTTTACGAGTCCTGGGATGTCGTTCGTTCGCGCAATTTTTACCGGAGAACGCAAGCTTTCAACGCGACGAGTGCAACGACAATGAGTCGCATATCTGTCAGCTACCCTGAAAGTTTCTCTTTAGAAAAAAGTGGGGGTTGTCTAAGGAGCGCGAGGACTCGTTCTTCTTTTTTTTTTTCTCCTTATCAACCTTTTCCACGAGAGTGGCGACGCCCGCGTTTTATTCATGAATTCGTTGAGGATTCTTCGTGATCGGTAAGGTAGCTTCCTGAGTAGACCGACCGAGTCGGTAAGGATACCACAGTAGTGAAAACTAGGATCATGTGATTCGTTCATCGACGATTTGGATCGTGGGAAAGGTGATTTACCAGCGCGAGTTTCAATTTATTGGAATTTGAGAGCCGTTTAATTGCTCGAAACGAGTCGCGGTTAATTTCTTGGGTGAGCCAAGCGACGCCGCAAAAATATTCTCCTGGCGTTTCGTGGAGAGAGACTGGAAACGCCAATTATTCGAACCTTTTTCTCTTTCTCTCTCTTTCTCTCTCGATCTATAACACCCTCACAACCCATCCCCTTTCTACTCTTTCGAGCTATTCTATTACCGCTTCCGCGTCCGAGACAAACCACACGTCGATTTTAAAAGCGTTCAACGCCGTCGCGACGATTAAAGCGAACGGTGAGCCGCGTGCATTTTTTACGAGCTTACTGGGGAACAAGCGCGGCCACGAGCCATTATCATCGAATTTCGCTTCGCCGAGGCGCATTATCGTTATGAGCTGCGTCAGCATCGCACCACGATCGCTGATTCGACGGCGGCTCGTGAGGGGGAAAAGAGAAATAAGCTAACTCTCGATTTTTGACGAAGAAAAAGAAAAGAAAGAGGAAATAAAAAAAATTAACTATTTAGAAATGGCATCAATCGAATCAATTTTATGAAATCAACTGATCTAAGTCGGAGAATAGAAGAGACGAAGAAGAGAATGGATTATGAAGGAGGTCGTTTATTTCACGACGACGAGTTTTCAGGATGGATAGGTTTTATTTCGTGATGAGAGATGAATCGGGGTGGTACGATGGGAGACAAGGATCGTTGCCGCGAATATTGTCACGAATCGGTCCTCTTCGTTTCCTCTTCTTTCCCTTTTTTTCTGCTCGTTTCTATACCGACACCGATTCCTAGGTATATGCGAGAATAAATCGTATCGACTCACGGATGTCACATATTTACGCTTTCACTGTCGAATCTGTCGGACGCATCGATGGCTTCAAATTGATCAAAAACGAGAGAAAAAAGGAACGAAAAAAAAAATAAAAACAGAGTAAGCGTCGTTCTTCTGATTCGCGTTGAGTGTCAATGTGTTTCGTGGACGATTTTTGTATCTAGGCCGGCAATAATTAAGTTTCTGAAAGATCGATTTAAGTCTTTTATCATGGGTAGTAAATATCATTTTCTTATTGTATATCCGAGAACAGTATCTTTCATCTATAATAGTACCTTTTTTTTTGTTAAAAAAGAGGCCAATACTTTTCATGCCAATATGATATTTATCGGCCTGTTATTATCATACTATCCTTATCATTCTTTCATTAAAAACTCGAATGTCTGAAGTATCTGAGGAGTTAGCGTCATAGCAGTATGACGAGAATCCAATAGCCATCCTTTTTTCCTAGAATGAGTATTCGGCCATCTCTCTCTATGTCCCATAAAACCGACATGGAAAATAATCTCTTAGAATGAAACGATGCATGGGTGAAACGTAAAACGTTAGGACGTAAAACTGTCTCCTTCCATTGTTATCTCTCTTTTTCTTCTCCTCCTCTTTCGTTGTTCTTTCTATCTCGACACCACGGAAATGCAGAATCCAAAGATAGTACTTCTGGTACATGTAGTACTTCGACACTTTCTGGTGACGAAGGAGGGTTCTAACGTATCGTAGGAACATGGGAAGCACATGGGTTAAGATCGACCGTATAGTAATACTGAGTAAGAGCTTCGAACTGTCCTTTGAACTTAAATTTGTCTGAAAAATTTGTAGATTTTTATATTCTATCATAGTAGCGATATCCTATCATTTTTATAAATTTTCTTTTATACATTATTCTTTATATATGGAATTAAACTATATATATATATATATATATATATATATATATATATATGTGTATATAATTTAATGAAATTAGAATTTATAAAAATTGTTTCTGATTGAATCAGATAAACTCATCGTATATATGTATCATATAAAATTTAAGCAAAAGAGCCTATATTTATGGCATTTTGAAAACTAAGAGGTATGTCTTGAATGGATCGTGCATGGAACGAAGCTTTCACTAGTCAATCTTCACGATGTAGACACCGTATAACATAGAACAGCACTTTCTCGATTGAGTGTTGGTCCAAGTGTTTGCACTTTATTCTCTTACCTTCTTCCGTTTCTTTTTCCGAATGCATCCTTCATCCCCTAAATATAATTTCTTTGCTAACTTATGGATATGGAATCATGGGTAAATCGAGAAAGATATATAAATCGTGAATCTTTATCCGGCCGTAATATTTCACCATCGTCAAAGTTCAAGCAATGGAAGGACACAATCCTCGCGCCTGATTAAACAGCACGCTAATTCGGCAAACTCATACATCCTGAAGCGAACGCACGGTAAACTGACGTCGTGTAAACAGGACACCCGTTGTATCCTACGAAAATATTGATTGGCGGTGGAGTTCTGCAGACATGCCGCTGATTCCTTTGTACGTGTGACAAATAATTGTGGTTCCTGCTGTTCCCGATCGATATCCAGTATGCGAGAGATCGGAGATTGAATTTTATCATGGGATTTTGTGCGAGCTTTCGAAAAAATAATGAAACTATCACGCGCGATCGCCTTTCGATACTACGTAATTTAGTTCGATGAGCTTCGACTTATGTAGACTGTTAAAGCGATTATACGAACATAGGGAAGGGATAATGTACAAAACAAAAGCTAGAAAAATGTTGAAACATTTATTTATATAACGTAATTATAAAATAATAATAGTCATCAAAAATTTCTTATGTGACAGACTGTAGGGCGATTCATACTACTGGATATGTCTGAACGTGGACTGATTTATACTACCCGTCTGACTATAGAGTGGTTTACGCTGCTTTGTCAAACTAGATATTGACAGATACTACTTAGTTCATAAGATAACGAAGATAGACCATTCATCTAATTATAAACGTATTTACGCTATTAACTCCTTATCGAAGAAATTAAAGATCAGGGAAGATTTGGCTGAACAACCGTACAAAGTAAAATTAACCAAGAACAGAGTGACGTTATCGTGAGATCCATGGACCCTTCCCGTAATCGTCGTTCTCGTTAGACGTTTCTTGTCCGTCGAACGAGCACGTGTATGGGATACTATAACGAAAACCCTAATGTTTTCCGTCGCAACATCCCCAGCCACGATGGAGAAGCAAAAAGAAGGGTCCGAGATAGTAAGAGGAGGAGGAGGAGGTGATGAAGGAGGTGGGAAGCATTTTTTCCTCTCGCATGAGAAACGGAATGATCAGAGGGGTTTCCCTCGAGTGCCGCACGGAAGGACGTTGGGTTTCTAGGCTGGCCGTGTAACGTGTAACATAACCCACTGCTACAATAGCCAGACGCGTGCTGGTGATGGTGATGGTCGTGGAGGTGGTAGAGATTATAGTAGTGGTGGTGGTGGCGACGGTGGCGGCGCTATACCCTGGCCCAGGCTCTCTTCTCTCTCATTGATTACGCGAGAAAGAGGGAAAATTCCGGACGGTGCGTATACAACGGCGGAAAGGTAGCGTAGGCGTGGCAACGTGTCCGCGTCGGGACGCCTTATTCGTTGAAAACTTTGCGCAAAAGCACCGCCCCACGCCGATCATAGTCTCATTTTCTCTGTGTGAGTTCGTTCGTGCAACTTGCCGCTTCGTTCGGATGCCTCGCGCGCATTTAGGAGTGAGCACGAGGAAGGAAAGAAGGCCCCATGAGAGGCTGTTGAGTGTGCGTCAGAGAGAAACCGAGAGAGAAAGAGAATGAGAAAGATAGAGAAATGGGGGTAAGTGGGGGTGCACCTACACCGACGGCGCCATCATTCCCCGCCAATTTTTTTTCAGATTGTGGCTCCCTCTCGACGCCTGGCACTCGAACCATACCGTTCTTTCACCCTTTGCCTCTCTCATTCTCTCTTTCTCTTTATCGAGACGATATAAGACTCTTTGTCGAGACACGCCAGGACTCGATTCCATTCTCCTGCCACTTTTTTCGGCAGAAGAGAACCTGAACGAACAACATAGGACCGTTTCTACTTTCTCTTCTTGGCTTTCCTCCTTTTATTATCCTCACGTTGCAATTGACGAGTCCATTACCTCTAGGTAGGGACAGGAATAAAGTGATCCTGTTCACTTAAGTAACACGAATGCTGATGTCCTTTGAAAGAGAAATTCTTTTTTTCTTAGAATCTACAGATCCCACGATCAATATTATCTTTTTCATTTTATAGTATATTATGTTTATTTTGTTTGTTAATTAATCACTTTCAACTTCGTCTTCAACTTATACTTTTACCTATTATCTTATCGTATTTTAATCTATTCCAATATTTTCTAACAAGTTATATTTGTACACGTATACTTGCGTCATACATAAATATAATTAGTTCATATAATTATAATCTTATAATCTTAATGAGGTAAGAAGATCTTCCGACAATGATCGAAGGAGAAGCCGATAAGGAGAAAAATACATGGAAGAGGGATGGAAATCGTGGATCGCAGCGTGTTGCATCGTTCAACGCACGTGTGACGACGTGGAGAACGCATGCGCGTATTGACACGCGCGGATCGAACTCGTTCACGTATTAGTGGAATACGGGTTAGGTAGAATCGGTGCCGTATGGAGCACGTGCGCTGCTCCACGTCGAAGGTATTCACGCGGCACTCTCTCTCTCTCTCCCTCTCCCGCCCTCCCCCTATTTTCTCTCTCTCTCCTTCTCTCTGTATCTCGGGAGGGGGAGGGAAAGTTAATAAGCAGTCGTCGGAAGTGACTGGACACGAAATACACGCGAGTTCGAGAGCTAGAAGGGGCGTGTGTTGAAAAATTAGTCTCCTTACAAAAAAGGCTCATTGAAAGGGAGCGGAAAAGTAGAAGGGGAAGAGATTCTCTGCTGGTACGGGTGATGAGGGGGTTGAAGAGGGACTATAGGAGGTGGTCTGTCGGTCCTACGGAGATGGAACGCGCATAGAAAGAGTCGAGGGGATGAAAAAGTTACGGGGTGAGTCGGGAAATCGAGCAACGTAAATACGCGGCACGTTGCTATGCGCCGTAAGCACCCGCCCAGTCGACCCTCTTTACAAAGGGTGATCCGAAAGTAAGGTACGTGATACCGCCAAGTAAAAGGGAACGAATGAATAAATTAAGCCTCCGCCCGAGTGCCCAGGCGGAAGGGTCGCATGCACTGTCTTTCTCTCTCTATCTCTCTTTTTCTCTTTCATTTTACTCCTACCCTTCTACGAGAGTTACCATCACGATCGCCATTTTGGAGAACTTGGATCTTTAGCTAGAATAGACGAAGGTAATGGGTTTCGTTTGGTAAGAAGCGTCTATCAAGAATTTTCTTTCTTTTTTATGCACAATCGGCACACCAAAGTAACTCATTACATTTCATTTTTTAATTTATCCAACGTTCAACATTTCATGCTCTGAGAAAAGATTTTTAATTTTTTCTATGAGAACATTTAAAAGAGATAAAATCCGTATGAATATTCGTGACTCTTACATAGCTGGAGGCTCTTGCATCTATCCCAATAATACTGATTCGATCGGCGATGCGAGTTGTCATGAATTCGAAATGGTAAATAGCAATAATTAAATCAGAAGTCGACCGAATTCCGAGCGCTACGCCGATGAATTCGACGTAATCGCCGACAGATTAACCAATAGCGTCGCTAATCACTGCCTGGCACGACGGCACTGCACGCTAGTTTCGTTTTAGTAATAAATCGTAGTCGTGTGTACTAAACGATAGGTTTTGGTAGAATTTAAAGGAAGTTTTGGTTTTTACATGTAAGTATAATAATATTTATGATGACCTTGATACCTTATACAATCGATGGTATATTGTATTATACTTAATAATTAAAAGGGCCTTTGAATTTGTAATTAATTTTATGTTTGGATGATTTTAATGACGTTCGGCAGACTTAACATTTCATTCCTATCGAAAATACTCATTCAAAGGTAAAACCATTCGCATGATAAAACAAAAGCGTGCTATTCGTGCTTGTATTCATAATAAACGATTGGGAACCGAAGGACAGAATTGTAGGGTTCTGGAAATTGGGGGAGGGAGAAATAGGGAGAAAGGTGGAGGAAGTGGAGAAGAGAGTCGAGCCACGAGGAGTGAAGGAAAGAGAATGACGAAGAGAACAACGACTAGGAGGAGAAAGATTCGTTTAATATCCAATTTCCGAGACGTCAATCCCTTAACAAATTACCAGCCATCTGTACCAACCTAAAGTCTATCTAACTTTCTATCTTTCTTTTCTGATCGCAGAAGGATGAGATTCCACGCTGTTATCATTGATATCAATTTTAAATTTGCATCTTGCGTTAGCGTTGCCCTTTGACGAGCTCACAGATCTCTTCGTTATTTGGCGTGGATAAAGAATCTATCTCTCGTAGTTGGGCCGTTTCATTTGTTGACTTACTGTGAAAAGAAATAAAAACGATTATCAGTTTTTAACGTTAAATTGTTTCTGTGTTAATTTTGAGATTAAATCGAATCATTTTTGTTCGAATTTTTAAGAAAACTTTCATTTTATGATTTTACATTTCAATTTCATAATACTTTGTATTTTGTCCGATCATTGATATTTGTCGGTTAGCGTAGCCTGATAGTAAAAAAAAAAAAAAAAAAAGAAAAAAAATAAAAAAGTTTCTATCGTACATTGAGGTGCCGTCTCTACTCGGGTAAGTAAATTTTTAGTCGAAACGCATCATCCGAGGAACCGTCCATTATGCTCGATGTGAAGTGGAGGCATTTCGAGTACTCTATTCGCTTTCCTCTTTCTCTCTCTCTCTTTTCCTATGCTATTTAACTAAATACATTTCAGGAGGCTTTTATCTAAAGAATTATGAATGTGCCTGGAGAATTATATGAACTCACAAATGTCAAAGAGTACGATCGGAGAGAGTCGAATTTAGGCAAGTCAAAAATCTTAATTAGAAATTTAATCCGCAGATAAAATTATTTAATATTTTCGAATGGTATTAGATAAAGCATGCATTATACTTTCACTCTTTCTCGTTTTGCCATCATGTAACGGGCATTAAATTTTCACTCTCAAGTGGATTCTTTTAAGGATTGAAATTTTGAAGCGACGAATTCGTTCACGTTCTCCACGCAAGAATATTTTCCTAAAACGAAAGAGAGATAGAAAAGGAGAGATAGAGGAAACGTGCGAAAAAAAAATTACTCCAAGGATTTCAGGGAAGCGGCTTTGGATATAATCTTCGACAAAAACTTCGATCTAGTTATGCCTTTTTTCTTTCTTTTTTCTCTCTCGTGAAGGAGGATTGAGAGAGAAAGAAAGAGAGGGAGAGAGAGAGAGAGAGAGAGAGAGAGAGTAAGAGAGAGAGAGAGAGAGATAGAGAGATAAAATGCATCGTGAGCTTTAGGGACACCCTCTCTTATGGATATCTGTGAAACGGTCACTGATGGTAGGAAAAGTCGTCGTCCGGTGATAGCGAGCTCATTTGTTCGTAGGGACGTGCTTGCGAAGTAAAACTGTTGAAAAATGATATCCGAACGCTTGGGGAATCGAGTGAGGGAGAAGAATGTGTGTGAGAGAGAGAGAGAGAGAGAGAGAGAGAGAGAGAAAAGAGGATGCATGAGAGAGAGAGAGAGAGAGAGAGGGAGAGAGAGATATAGAGAGAGGAATAGAGAGGGAGAGGTACAGACTCGGCCTCCTCATGGCCGTTAGAACGCGTTACCATCCATGTTCTCTCGTACCTTTTGGTCCTTCCCCTTTTCCATGCCGTACTTTTGCAATCTCATGTCGCATAGGATAGGAAATTCTATCCGTGGATTTTTCGTTCTTTCGTTTGCAGTAGCCGAACGTTAAAACGTGGATACCATTATTAAATGGCTTATAGCGTACTAACTTGAATATATTTCAAGAATATTTCAATTAAAAATTCAATGTTTATCGTAAATATACATATTTATTTCTAAGAGATCCCTTGTATTTCTTATAGCACATCAATTAGATATTTAAAAGAGTTTATATGTGAAAGAAGATGTATCCGACATTGTTGGCTGTACCTTAGTAACATTGCCTGGAACATCGTTAACAGGACGGGTACACATTAATACCTCAAAGTACACCTCCTCCGTTTGGATGTAACAGAAATGGAAACCAGAAGCCCCCGTACACAGAACTCGCTTTGTACTTGGAAGACTCTTGATCGTCAAAAGCATTCTTTCGAGCGTGTAGAGAAAGGTCCGTGGTAGGAGGACGCGTTGAGGCCGAGGAGGGTAAAGAGCGAGAGGCTTGGAAGAGGAACCGAGAAAAAAGAGAGAGAGAGAGAGAGAGAGAGACATAGGAAGAAAGAGACGGAAGAATCTCTGGTAAAAAGAGCTGGACGAAGGTTAGATTAATGGTTGAGAAATGCAAATTGTCCGGTAACCCCGTAGACCGGCTGGGTGGCTGGATAACGCCGTCTCTCGGCCGCTTAGCAACCAGCAAAAACCCCTTAGAAATATATCGTAGGTCATTTCCCTTGCTAAACTCGAGGGAAAAAAAATGAGCGGGCATGGCTCTTGCTCGGCGTTCCAGACTGCAAGCTTTCCAGCTTTGGCATTCTAGCTTCGTAGCAGGTCCCGGTGGTAGCTACGAGAACGTTCAGAAAAGAGTACCAAACACGTATTTGGGAGCCAACAACTTTTTCACGCTATGAATCGTGTGCCTTCTCGCGAATTCAACGCTGAAGCTACGGAATGGAAAAATGGCCGCGAATTTGTTTCGACCGCTAGTGAGGGAGAAGAAGTGTTAAAGGGTGAGAGGGACTAAAAGGTAGAGGGACTAAAAGGTAGAGGGAGTGGAACCTAAGGATGGGATTCGTGCGTTGCGAACGAAGAGGGTCGGATTGTCCATGGTGGTTTATAGATCGGTTTGGAGGGAGAAGGATTCAAGCTGGCCGACTTATCGATTAGGCTTGATCCATTTTAATGTTAAACTTATTTTCTCATTTTTATATGTTTCTCTTTATTTATTATTGATATTTTTATCCCATGTGTCGCATGTATAAGTCATCTGAAATTATAATTATGATTTGATTGGTTCATGTTTCGTTTATTCTTTCTAATCATTAGCTTTTAAATCTTGAATAACTTACCTGTGATAAATATATAATTCTCTTTTTGCTTACTTAATGCTTTATTATTCTCATGTATTTTTACGAATATTTAATTTGCTTTGATCTTGAATCAGCTGAGAGAAGGTTGGATTATAGAGAATGATCTCAATATTTTCAGGTCGGGATTAATTGTATTGATCGATTGAGAAAAGAGAATTTTTATCAATAAATGTACGCCTGGAGCTTTCTTTTTTTTCTTCAGTGGAACCAGGTTTTAAATCAGCTTGATGAGAAACAATCATACGAAATTAAATATTTTGTTTCTGTTAGATCGTTTGATTTGATATTATTAATGACGGATAGATCAATAGAAATGTTGAATGTTTTAACGATTATAGCGACGTGAAAATCAATGAGATATTAGAAAAATTAAGTTTTTATAAAAATCATAGTAGGAGAAAATATATTCGCATGAAGAAACTCGTTTTGTCTGCTTTAATTAATTTTGATATTTATTAAAGATTATTGCTAATATTATAGATATAAAATGAATTTGAATAGCCAATGTAAATTTGTTCATTCACTTTTTTGTGAAATTATTCCGCGAAAGATCGCAGCGTTGTTGAGGTAGAAATGTATATTGACTTATATCACTTACGTGTAGAATAAAGCACGAGAGTAACGAAAGTTATTGATTTGTATCACTGCTTCTCCATATGTTACAATAGTACGTTTCTCGTGGTAAACATTGCGCTGATATTTCAAACGAACGAGCAGACGATCGTTGAAAAAAATGCTTCTGCTTGGAGAAATCGAACAAAAAATCTGCATATTGAAAATAGAAACAAGAACAAAGACGTGGGAATTTTTTCGCATTACTTGTTAAAAAGCAATCAGAAAACTTTTAATGAATAATCGATTAACGATAAGATACGAAAGAAAATGAAGGAGTTTAATATGAAAGAATTTATCAAGCAGAGGATGAGTAGTGAAATCCGTAAATCATAAGCGAGCCAAGGTCTCTTGATTACGTCACGAAAGGACGCAACTCGGGGTCAACCTGTAGCACCCCTTCGGCAGAGTAGTGGCTATCCATCGACGTCGGCGCGTCTCGATCGTTCGTACATTGTGTCAACCGTGTCACTTTGACTGTACACATCGGCGTATTCTCATCCCACCCGCAATTCCTCCGCATTCACCGATACATTCGTTTCTTTTTGCGCGTATTCGCTTTGCCGTACAAGTTTATTAATCTTTACCTACCGACCTAGAATTCGATAAAAATCATAAAGCAAATAAAACTTTAAAAAGGAATTTTATTTTATTTTCAATTTTTCTTTTCAACGTCTTTATGAAAGTATTATATTATAAATTGTCGAATAATAAATATGAAATATTCTGCAAAAATATAATGTTTCTTAATTTTATTATTTAAATTATAAGGATAATTTGCAATAGAAGAATAAGATCGATCGGTGAAAAATAGTTCGTATGAAATTGGCGATGGTAGTATCAAGGGAGTAACATTTTTGCATAATAATACAGGAAGTAGCGAAAATGGCGAAATGGGAGATTTCCAGTACCAGTATTTCGCAATTAACGTGCTCCTTAATCCTCCTGGTGAAGGCAAAAATATTTTCCCTGGAAGGTACTACTTCGGCTCGTTCTTTCCTACGGCGGACATTTTGCGAAAGTTGAGCTTACGCCCGGCAAAATGGTATTAACGCCCGGTCGTTGGTTTAAACTTGCTTCGTTCTACTTGCTCGATTGTTGAAAAGACATATAGATATATACATATATTTTACTTTCTGGTTACCTTAAAAAGTATTGTCTATTAGTTAACGTAGAAAATAATGTTCCTTCAATTGTAATGGGACTGCAACTAAAAAAAAAAAAAAAAAAAAATAAAAATAAAAAAAGGATTAAAAAAAAAAGAAAAAAAGAAAAAGGAAAAAAAGAAAAGAATAGAACTATTTATGCGACGAGGTAGAAATTAAGTTCTTTCGTTTCAGACAATTAAATTGCAAATATTTCTACCAATAGTATCTTATCGATAACGTCAGCGCGTCCATAACACGCGCTGACCGACCGCGTAAATCTCTCTGGGTTGTTCTTGAAAATGGGAGTCATAGGAGAGTAATAAAAAAGTCGTGGGAAACGAGGCTTCTCCGAGGCGAAAGTACGAAAGGAAATGAAGAAAAAAGGTTGGGTGGACGAGAAGTGGGATACACTTATTTTCATTCTCAGTCGGAAGAGAAAGAGGAAAAGAGAGAGAGAGAGAGACAGATAAAGAGAGAGAAAGAGAGAGAGAGAGAGAGAGAAAGAGAGAGGAAATCCTAGTAGAGGAGGACCACGTAGTCTCATTTGTTACCCTTAATGTCCTCGAGCCTCGTTCTCCGGTGCACCCTCTGTCGGTCGTGGATCTTACGAGAGGGTGAGAAAGGACCAGTGTGAAAGGGACCAGTACACGTATGCACTCTCCACGTGCTATCACCTATTTCTCACCCTCTCGTCCTTTCCTCTCTATTCGCTTAGGATTTCAGGAATTCCTTGTCATCTATACACAATGTTGGTATGCCGATGGTTTATGACGTCATTGGTCACAACTGTAATAATTTTCTTTATTTTTGATTTTAATTTACGAGTAAAAATATTTTTTAAACAATTATTCTTTTATAGATTTCTAAATACAATTCTGTTTTATATAACGTATATACATGTTCTATATACTTTAATGTAATACGTATATTATATATATGTATATTCCCTATATTCATATATATATGTATGTATATACAATTAAATGTATTTCAGTAGAGGATGATTTTCTGAGAGGGTCTGTTTGAAAATGAATGAAATAGGAGTTCCTCGAGAGAAAGTTGCCGAAGTAATTAACGATTACCAATCAACAGCTTCCACTTGGGTTAGCTCGAGGATGGGAGTCAGGAGGGTTCGCACAGCTTCAACGAGGGAATCGGAGGAAGGAGGAAGAGTGGATGGAGACCGAGAAAGAGAAAGAGTGGACGATGTGTGGTCGTTCGCTAATATGAATGTCCTGTCAGTAACAGCGGCTCCTTGCCAAGAACGTACCGCTTGCTAATAAGCCCGCTTGAAGGGAATATTTACGAGGGTGAAAAAAATATCGCGCGATATCCCCAACCTCCTTTCTTCCTTCATCATCTCCGATAGGTACTTCGGATATACAGAAAGAAAGAGGGAGGATGAGCGCCAATTGATTTTTCTCGATATCAATTAGAGTCTGACTCGAGCCAGGTTCCTCTTCTTAGATCCTCGAAGGAAATTAATTGGAAGAACTTATTAAGCAGCGTATTCAATTTATTCTCACCAATGACGGTTTACATTTTTATATCTAATGTCCCGCTTTATTGAAAGTAAAATATTTAATTGACGTACGTTTAATGATATATTTAATATAAAATAATATAATATATTTTAGGAACAGGTATTTTATAGATATAATTGTATGTCATATTGTATTTTTAATAAATAGCCTCTCTCTCTCTCTCTCTCTCTCTCTCTCTTTCTCCTGTTAGAAACTTCATTTAGAAAATTTCTTTGTTATTTATAGTACGAGTTTATAAATATAACTACAAGAAGTCGATGTTTATTATTATTAATGAACGCATGGCTTATCGACGCGTAGTAATTTATATCGAAATTAGATCTTGCCACATGTTCGATCATTTAAAAGACAAAATATAAAATATGATCGGAGTAATTATACGAAAGTGAAAAGTAATATCGGTCGATAGGTGATTTAGTCACCTTTAAAATTCATGAACATTTAATAAATAGTACAGTATCATTATTGCTCGTTTATCGGAATATGTTTTTCATGAGAATATTCGTTCGTATATCTCTTTAGGTATCTATGCAGGTGGTAATAGTGATTGTGATCGGATCCTTTTGTAATGATAAAGTTAACTCAAAGAGGCAACCTTACTCTCGATATTCTCATATATCAAGAAAAATACGTGCCTGTATTGTTCTCGCCTCACGTTTCTTTGCGACATAAATTACATGAATTTTCGGTCACATACGCGAGCCCCTTTTTCGATTTATCAATAAACAAAAAGGAGAGAGAGAGAGAGATAGAGAGATAGATATAGACAGATAGATAGAGAGAGGAGAGAGAGAGAGAGAGAGGGAGAGAGAGAGAGAAAGATTCGCATTGTCGTGGCTGAGCTTCCCGAAAACCGCTGGGCGTTTCTCGTTTCTTTTTTTTCTCCTTTTTTCTTTTCATGTAAATTTTACTGCGCAGCGGAAGGAGGCCTAATTTTTTTCGCAAGGGCGGTTCCCGCCGCCATTTTGTGCGGCTGGAAGGGTCGCCCGGAGCCCTTGAATTTACTCTAATTACTTTCCCGGGATATTACGGCTCTGCAAAAATGTTATTGATAACAACGGCTTGCTCCACGCGGATTCATAGCTTTTTCTTTTTTTTTTTTTTTTACTTTGTAACCACGACGGTAGTTGTAAAACGATTATTTGTAATTTCGTGGAATTATACGAATTACATTAGCAATTACATAGCCACGTTCGAAGTGAAGATAATGAACGCATCTTTCCCTTTCAGATCTTTCTCTTTGTCGCTTGAAAATGATTTGTTTTATCGATTATTTTCATCTCACATTTCTGTCACTGATAGCATATAGAAACACACAAACGTTCCTTATTATATTATAAATTTGATTCGTCTGATAGCGTTATTGTCTTTTAGATAGGTACGAGTGAATGAATTTTCATAATTATTATACTTATTATCGATTGTATATATTTACTCTTGCAAATAATTAAGTAAAAATGGCAATTTTTTTGGCCCTTTATAGATCATATCTTCTTATGATTCTATGATGTTATTTAATTTTTAATAAATAACTATGTAATTTTAATACTGTTCTAAAAATATTTTTGCATATTGTACAATTTTATACTTAAAATGTTATTTTTTCATAGTTTCATTGATCTTAAAAGTTCATTCACCGTTTCAACTATCGCTTCAACCATCACATTGATCATTTTATTATTTATTAAACGTCAATTAATTATGTATTACTATATATATGATTTAAAATGAATATTTTGAAGTAAATTTTTTATATTTTTTATGCTTTTATCCGAGAAAGACATAATGTCGGTGAATGAATGCTGACCGTCGGATAGACGCCATTGGAAACGACATTTTGTTTCGTCGTTTCGAAGCACAAAATTTGTGAAAATCTTTGTTAATAATCTAAAGTTTTTCTTAATTAATAACAAATATGTCAGTATAATAATTATAAGCAGTTGAGAAAATGTATTTTTTTTAGAATATCAATTTTTCATTGTTACTTTCGAAATAAAATAAAGTTACCTTACGTTAAAATAGTAAAAGATCCGTAAAATAATAAAAAATATATTCTTTTAATTATCCCTAACAAATTGAGGTTTTTATGATTATGTACCCTGAAATTTCGGAATTGTTATATATATATATATATATATATATATATATATATATTTATATTTTTGCAATGAAAGTTAAAAAGGAATAGAGAGAATGGTACAGTTTTAAAGATTCTCTTTAAAAAAAAATCAAGAAACAAATTTTTAAATCTATTTTAAAGATATCGATGCGATTAAATTTTCCGTGCTTTACGAATAAAGACAGGAAAAAGGAAAAGACGAATATAGTATGTGAATGGATAAAAGATTGGAAAAGAGATCTGCCTCTAATCGCAGCACATTAAATTCATCCTCCACAGTTCATCGATCGACTGTTATATTGATATAATCGCTCGGGTAATGGAGCGAACGAATCCATTTTCTGTAACCACGGTTCTTCGATCGACCAAAGTCAATACACAAATACCGTGATATACACCTGTGTACGCTCGGTTTGATTCATTATTCCGATAGCTTTAAATGGAAAAGAAAAAGAAAAATCGTAAGTATAAAATGTAATCGTCTAGAAGAATGAATACATTAGTGCAATAAGTTAATTGTGAATATATATTATAAATAGGTATTATATATTTACGTTACAAAAGTGAAATATTAGGTGGACCGGAAAGTAATGTCGTTTCTGCGCATGTCGATATTTGATTGTGATTAAAAATAAAAACTTGTTAAAAATTTATTCGTCTGAATTTAATTTAAGAAAGCGACATTAATTTCCGGTCCACTTAATAATTAGACTTATGTAATTAAATGTAAAGTATGTAAGTACAAAATATAAGACGAATGCGATTAATGAATAAATTTTACCAAAGCGTGAAATTATGTATACGATGTCGTAGTATTCCAATTGATCGGACTATGGTAGAAATTCGGCATATAAATTATTTTACTTGCTATTTATCGGCTTACGATACTTCGAATAGAAGCACTAATGTTGTTGCACGCGTAACGACACAGATTAATCCGGTTTGTCGGTAGCATCGCGATCGTGTGTAGAATCATCAGTTACATGAACATGGTTCTTCATGTAGTTTACGATCTTTAAAGAATGATCACATAACAATGAAAAATCTCGACAAGATTTTTATTCTTTTCGATAGTTTATCGTTGTTAATTATTTTTTATTTTTAAAAGATAATTTTTTACTCACACCCTTTTTTCTTTTTTTTCCTCTCTCTCTCTCTCTCTTTTTTTTTTTTTTTTTTTTTTTTTTTTAGAGAACCCCCTCTTCTCGCGATTGAAACTGAAAATGTATGATAAACGTTCTGCCTGAATACGTTCTGTTAGTTATAAAAATAATTTTATGCAAACTTATAAGTCTTTTTAATCTCACTGATTTAACACATCTCGTTATTTCGCATTCTCCTGTAAAATTGATCAATCGAAAAAGCGATACGTTAAAGGATCGATAAATAACAAAAGATAGGAAAGCTGGCAGTTTCGAGAGCGTTACGGTTAGCCGATCCAACGAGAGAGAAATCGATAGAAATCAAGATTATTAGATTGGACGTTGTATTGTGGATGGACAAGCTATCGCTTCCAAGTTCCAATGTGGTCCACAAGAATTCGATATCAGCAACAACTTCCTGGTCTATCTCTTCCTCACATGATATGAATTTCATCGAACCTGTCCATCGTTTTAATACAATGTGACTTAAATCTTAAATTGCACCGATTTCCTATTGGCTCGAATATATGTGATAATTACAAATTTTACATGTTAGTTAAAAATAATTTTTACGATGAAAGATCCTTTAATTATTTAGTTTGTTTTATATAAAGGTTCAATCGGAAAAATCGGAAGTAGTTTTAAAGATATAAAGAACGATCAATTGATATTTCAACTGGTTATCCAGATACCAGGAAGAGAGAGAGATAGAGAGAGAGAGAGAGAGAGAGAGAGAGAGAGAGAGAGAGAGTGAAGGGGAGAGAAATCGAAAAATATTTGGTATATCGATGGAACGGTCCTACTGACCCATGTTTCACGCGCGATGCATTGAATCGAGCCCTCCCATTGTTCCCCGATCACCGTGCTCCTAACCACGCGGGATTTTCCAATCACACGCGCTGATCCCGAAGCGCGGCTACGCTTAGGTTAATTCGAAAACGACGAACGGATGGCTGCCTCGAAAAAGCGGGCTGGGTATAACGTGAAAGACAGAGAGAAAGAGAGAGAGAAAGAGAGAGAGAGAGAGAGACAGAGAAAGATAGAGTGAGTTTGTGTGTTTGCTGGAGGGAATATCGTGGAAGCCATCGTTGAGGATGGGTAATCCTTCGAGGAATACGACTCGTCCAGGATATTTCGTTGTTCTCCGGAGGTCTCTCAAACCCTGGGAGGGGCTCGAACGCTGGACTCCAGGACGCAGTGCCGCATAATAAGCATTATCCCTCCCGTTATAATCGTGCGATCGGACGCTTTCTCTTGTCCAGGGCTGCGCGTTCTCTGGCCCTTTGTTTGCGGAGATGCTTTTTCGGGGAAAGCGCGCGAGAGAAAAAGGGAAAGAGAGAAGGTGGGTGAAAGATGGAGAGGAAAAAGGGAAAAGAGACACAGGAATTGAGAGAGAGAGAGAGAGAGAGAGAGAGAGAAAGAGAGAGAGATAGATAGAAACCAACTCCCCCCTAGAAACGAAAACGACGACGAATGCTAAACGATCCCTCAACCTCAGGCCAACCCTCGGCAACCCTCTTTTCCTCGTGTTTCTCCACGTTGTACGGCTTCGCTGATAGGGCAAAGCTCCGGCCTACGTCGTTGATGCGAGCCTCATTGCAAAAGATGGCTGCTCTGGCCTCCATTGTCCCGCCCGTTATGGTTAGGCACTTTGAAATATTATGCCGATTGTATACCGTCATCATCTTCGTCGTCGTCGTCGTCGTCGTCGTCGTCGTCGTCGTCGTCGTCGTCGTCGTAAGCAGTTCGACCATGAGATTTGAACGTATCGTCCTACGACGTCAATGAAATGATATCGTTGAGAATGTCACCTACTACGATGATCATGGCGATTACGTTGTGCCGTAGGAAAGTGGTCCCTTTGTCGGCGAACTTTCCTTTCGGTTAATTTTTAATTAATTTTAAGCCCCTTCGGTACAACGTCCATCAAACTATTTTACGCTTTTACAACCCTTCGTATTTTTTTCCGTATGTTAGATTCTATTTTCTTTTCTTACGGTTCTCTCGATTTCTTCGTCTTTGTTATTTCTGTTTGATCACAATTTAATTACTATATGAACCTCGTATTTCTTAAATATTTTTTTCTTGACACACTTTGCATCCTTTTTTGTTCTTTTGGAGTTTTTCTTTTTTTTTTCTTTTCTTTTGTTTTCGAAAGAATGAATGAAACCCTTTCAAGCTTGCATCGATATGACCGTTCCGTTCTCGATTAGCTCACCTCGAAGCCCGATGGATTCAGGTAACGTCGTGGCTAGCTCACTATATGACTCGTTACTTCGTCGTGGTGCCGCTCACGCTTGACGTTTGCAGAGCTTTCTCTCTCTCTCTCTCTCCGTGTGCCGGCACGATGCCGATCGATCGGATTAGCTCGGTGCGATGAACAGACTGAGAGAAGCGACCGATCGAACGACCTAACGATCCAATCCTGTATTCCGGAAATCTTTCATTGAGTCGTCTAAACGCGATCGATCACGTTCACGATTACGTTCCGAGTATCTACCAATTCGAGTCAAAGCAAGCATTTCTTTTTTTCGTTTTCTTTTTTCTTTTTTTCTTTCCTCTTTTTTTTTTTCTTTTTTCGCTTTTATAAATGAATTATTACCGAAACGATCGAGCGATGAAAAATACCGATAAACTTTTTGATTTGTTTTCGATAAATAAATAAATGCGATTATCGCTTCGAGATCAATCCATATCAACCCAACGATTCCCTTTTTCTTTTTTCTTTGTTTTTATCAAAATTCACTTTCAGAAATGAATCGTTCTATATTCCGTATCGTTGCGCGGCTAGCACGAGCGTTGAATCGTCGTTCGATCGTTTGTCCGTCTTGTTTGTTATTTTGGTGTATACGTTCGAACTGGTAGCACAGTTGCTTCGAAGACTTGGAGATGATCGAACGTGTTGCGATTTGGTCACGTATCCATGTAACATTTTGGTGAAAACTTGAACGAAATTTTATCACCCTTATCGTTATTATTTCAACATTAGAAATATTGAAATACGACGATTTAGTGTATTAGAGAACATAACGTGTAATAAGGATGTCAATGGATGTCGTTAATTTCAAGGATAATAACGAGAAGTACGATATTAGTTAGAAGGTAAGATCAATTATCAATATCAGTATACATGCTTTATCAGTTAAATTTAATTAATCAAAGTGAATGATTATCGATTATAAGCAAGGATTTATAGAGATCCATAAGGAATGTACGAATCAGCAAAAATTATTCTTAGCAATTACGCTCGATAGCTTTTCCGATTTTTACTTCCTTTCACTTTTTCGTTTTTTTTTTTTTTTCAATATTTTTATTTTTCATTCAACTTTTATTACCGCACTGTATGTTAAACTATTATCAATTTGTGTACCTACATCGATTAAATGAGGCCCATATGGTACGCACTCTTTCATATCCGACGTTCATAGATCGGCCTTTCAGTAAATTTCGTCGAGATAGATCGATTACATAGATCAAAAAAGGACAAAAACAAAATCGTCGAGAAAAAGTGGACGAGCTCGTTTTTTTCCGAAGGCGATCGAGAACATTTGTATTCGCGTGACTCCGCTTGACACACGCACACATACACATACATACATACACACACACACACATATACCTATATGTCTTTGTTTGCATTTATGCGTTCGTATGTGTATATATGCGTGTGTTTGTGTATACGTCGTGTATCGTACGCTCCGGATCAGAATCGCAGGTACTGTTACGGAATTACGCGTGCTACTGTGTATAGGCCACAGTATTCTCCCTTTATCGACGCGTTATTGCCGATAGGTCGACTGTGTTGCATTTGTATGCGATCGTGTGAGTCGTACGCTTGCGTTTTAAAGTTTTATTTACCCAGTAATGTTTTCCTTCTATTTCTATTTTTTTTTTTAATTTTTTCTTTTTTTGTAAATTTGTTGTCGTTGTAGTTTTTTTTTCTTTTTTTTTGTTTTTTTTTTTTTGTAAATTTGTGCAAGTTCATTTTCTCAAGATCTATTTCTAATATTTCAGATTTATAAGAATTTCTTCTTAATAGATCTATATGATTCATTAATATTACATCATTAAGTATTACATCTGATATTTAACATGGGTTTTTGATTATGAAATGGAGTTTTGTCGTGATAGAAAGTAAACGACAAGGGAAAAGAATGACCACACACTCGTCTTTGAAGTCTTTTAAATAAATCGTAGGATAGTCGACGATTAGTTAGGATTATGATCGCAATGGGTATATCGATAAAACGTAAGCGTTAATGTCGAAGGTTATACGGTATAGGTTTATCGAAAATAAACGGTGAAAATCGTTTAAATTCCTGTATATCGTGCTTGCCCATATTGAGCCGGTAATCGATTATTCGAAAAAGAAGAAATATTAGCGGTCATTCGATAATAATTCAGTGCAGCTTAATGTAGGAGGTACTTTATTGCTAATATGTTCATTAACTTTTCCATGAAGGTTATAATTTGTGTACATGCACAGGATATACCTACATTCATTCATATGTACATACATATGCATCTATATAAAGCGGAAAAGATCATTGCCACATTTCATCAGAAGTAACAGAACGATGTTGGATTCTATTTTATCCATTCAAAAGGAATTTTTGATTGACAACGAAACACCGAACGACAGAATATCGAGCGATCCTGTTAGATTGGAATAGTGTGCAATTAATTACGAAGTTCATTACAAAAGAAGAGAAATAGCTGAGTCTTTTACGATGAAATGTCTGATTTGCCATCTATAAAAAGCTTAATTTATGTGACACATAGGACAAACATACATTCACAAACGATGTATGAGAAATTGCGGCCAGCTTGGGTTACCTTTCGCCTTGATCGATTTGCCATTTCCCTTTCACTCTCTACCAACGGATCAACACCGATACGCATATCTATCTATATATAACTACGTTCAATTATATATCTCTGGTTATTTATTTTAATTTACAATTTGCACTTCGAATAACAAATATCGTTAGAATCAAACAAATGAACTTGCGTTCTCGAAAAAGAAAAAGAATAAAGAGGTAATTACGATACAATTTATGGTGTATCGAATGTATAATAATATCGAATTTCGATTAGTTCGTTCAAGTCGTCAAATTAATGTATATTAATTAGTCGCACATTTTAATCACATGATTAAAGAACGAATATATTTTAATGCATAATATTTGAACGTAACTATAATATCAAAGGAGGAATATTTTATAAGACAACGATAACGTTCAAGAGTTCGATGAAAATGGAGAAAAATGAGAACGAGAGAAGAACAAAGGGATGGAAAAGTGACCCATCTAACTCGTGTGAAGGAAATCGATGAAATCAGTCATAATCCTTAACAATTATGGTATCTGGCCTTACTTGCCTTTCATGTGGAACGAATTCTTTCACAAATTCGATCCGATTTCTCAATAGTTGACTTGAATAAAACTTGTGTTAAAAAGTTTTCAAACGGCGTGATATATATATATATATATATATATATATATATATATATATATATATATGTACATACGTACTGTGTGTGCACCTAAGTAGCTATGTACGTATATGATTGTAGATATATGTGTGTATATCATTTACGCTAACACCAAAGATTATTAAATGGTAAAAAGAATTAAAGGAAGGAATAATCGTTAGTACGGATAAAATAAAAAATGAATGAAATGTAATAGCAAGTCACAGGTCACGATATGTGCCTAATAAGTAATAATTGATAAAATTGTATGAACTTGCGTAATTATTGGAGCGTGTTCTCCATAAACCTTCAAGGCTAATGTGAACGAATGTGCGATAATGAAGCTTCAACTATTTTTTATTGTTACATTAGAAAGACGATATTGGTCGAAGAGAAACTTGAAAAAAATGTTAAAAAGGATTATACGACTTAATAAATTCGCTTACTTTTAATAGGTTATGAAATAATTAACATAAGTAGTTTAATAAACTTAAGTATCATGTGCAAAGGATTATTATAATATTATCAATATTTTTATTAACAAGTTCGTTAGATTTTGTTTGGCGTTAGCGACTATGAAATCTGATTTAATCAATATCTCACGCCACGTTATATAGAAAACGATGGCTTTTTTTTTAGACAAAAATATAAACAAATTTTTAAAAAAAAAAAAAAGAAAAAAGTAAAAAGAAAAATAAAAAATAAAAAAAAAATTCAATAGCTTTTACCTAAACTTTCACTCGCGCATACATATTTATGGTTTGTCTTCGATATATTTTACACGTATGCGCTTTAAAAATAAAATCCACGCGTTGCATGTCTTTACAATATACAATTTCATAAACACGGATCGAACCATTGAATAATATTTTTCAAGAAACATCCACTGATAGTTTCTCGTAGATTATACATATTTGCTACCGTTACAATGGCGAGTAATATTTTTTTCTATTGCGTTAAATAAACTCGGTTGGTGATGAATAATATAAATTTCAATTCGAATTAAACGGTCTAACTCGATATTCGCGATCATTCGATAGTTTTAATCGATATTCTATTGACGAATAATTGTACTTTTATTATAGCCCGATTGTAGTCGAATTCGAGTAAATATACTTGTTTACAAACATTGTTTAAATTTGATAGAAAAAAAAAAGAAGAGTTAATTTTTCACAAGCGACAAGGAATTCTACCATTTTGATATTTTATTCTGTTTAGCGAACGTCAATGAATAAGTAAGTTTTAGAAACGTGTAACTATCACGTTAACGAGTAACATTTAATGAGAATACATAAACCGCGGAACATTCATAAGTTCGTTATAAATATTTTAGAATGTTTGAGAAACAAATTCTGAGAAACTTTAGCCGACGGCTGTGACAGAATATTTTTCAGTGCCGCCGGGGAGATACTAGGATTACGGTATTCCGCATTAACATTAGTTTCGTTAATTGACTTATTTTCTTGGACAGAACGAGATGATGCCATTGAAAAATCCAAAAGATTTTTTTTTTTGCCTACATTGAATGATGACTTGAAACTAGGGACATTTGAACTTATGAAGGAACGGGATTGTTTAAATAAACTTTAGTTTTTAATCAAAACAAGTGCGTTCGATCTGTCCAATTCATTCTTTATAAGTTTTTCGAAATTTATAAACAAAAAAATTTATAATAAACTAGTTCAGAATATGGTCCAACGCAAATTGCGTATCCGACGGTAGATAGGTACGCGAAAATAAAAGAGAACATATTTCTATAAAATTTTTATCGTGGAAAATATTCCTGTCAATCAAAAAATACTCTTTCCGAAGTGAAGCTTAAAAGAAAATTATTTTCGCATTATTCTACAGTCTCTTTATATTTCACAATTCAGATTGGTAACTTTTTAATTTTCAAATAGGAATATTACTTATTGTCAATTCGAATGAAATATATCATTTATTTTAGAAAATTAACTTGCTTTTTTCGGTCAAAACGAAGTGAGCGTTTTTTTTCTTATCCTTCTTTTTTTTCTTATTTTCTTTTATTTTTTTTTTTATGGTAATAAACTGATTCTAACAAATAAATCTTACGCCTGTGTATTTCTCGAAGTAACATTTTATAATTCTTAAGGGTTTTAAAGAAATTATTAAAGTATTTGAGTTAGGATACGCGGAGAAAATGGACGAGTCTCGTGAGGCCGCCATAAAAATACGGTGATTTCAACCGACGGCAAGCGCAAGTTCAGCTTTCTTCTCGCGTATTGATTCGCCTCCATTTTTTTCCCATGTAAAATGGAAGACGTCGAGAGGCAAATTAAAATGAAGAGTTGTAGGAAGATCATTTTTCCAAATAGATCTTGTTGAATCCAATTACTTAACAAAATGTTGTCATCGTACAATTGATTATGTAAAATTTTGTCAATTTTTATCTCCATAAATTATCCATAAATTAATATGATCCTATTAAATATTTCATGTTTGTAGATTTGGCATCAAGTTCAGTGAACTTGATGAAAAAGAAAAAGAAAAAGAAAAAGAAAAAGAAAAAAAAAAGTAGGAGAGTCCATATTTTCCGACCTCATTCCAATCGTTCTATTTTGTTTCTTTTTTTTTTGTGATAATGAAAGAAAAAGAGAATATGATTTGAGGTATCATAAGACAAACATTTATATCCGAGAAGAATTTATCTTCATAGTTTGTATCGCGTTTGAAACAGGCTGGATATAAAAAGAAAATCGAGAGGAATCAAGAGGAAATCCATAATCGAAAAAAAGCGCGGGTATAACCTTCGGGCTAGTAGATAGCAGAGAGCTCTTCTTCACTTTATCCGCGATCAGAAAGTGAAAGGGAATCGCACTTTCGGTTATCGATGGGAAAACGAAAACGCGGACTACACTTCGCCGGTGCCGCGTGAACGGCGGATTTTTATACGCTCTGGGTGATATTAATTGGGCCGTATTGTACCGATGGAAATTCAGATTAATCGAAATAAACAACAACAGTATACATATATGATATTTCTATGTGCGTACGTCGGGCAATACTGTCGGAAATATTTTGATAAATATATTGTATGGTATCGATCGATCGATTAATTTTAATATTATAAGTACAGCAAAAGTTGAAACAATAATTTTTTTTTTTTTTTTTTTTTTTTTTTTTTTTATTGTAAGAAAGTGAAATAGAAGCAGAAAAAACTGATTGTTAGGAGAACGCAGTGAATGGTAAAAGGATGATGTTATCTGTAAGTTGTTCAACCTTTTAACGATCTGATAAAATGATATCGGTACAAAATAGATATACGAAGCCTGAACGGGACCTGTTGAATTTTTCAAAAACACCGAGAGTTATATACGTGATGATAAAGTCCATGTTAAAGTCATTATTTTCTCGAGAAAAGACAGGATATCGACATCTCTATAAAAGTCCTGTCAAATGCCGATGACTCTTGAACTTTTATAAAAAAAAAAAAAAAAAAAAAAAAAAATTCTAAATTTTTATCACGTACCGATTATCGAACGGTCGACGTCATTGGCGTTATTTTTATAATTTAGAAGTATAATTTGTTCTCCGAATCGATTCGAATGTTGAAATTCAGATAAAAAGGAGAAGAAAAATATATATAATAAAATTTCTTTTAACGGAATCGAATTATAATTGATTCGAATCTTACGAAGTTATTGCAATTTGGTTTGCAAAAGTATTTTGTTATCCTGACATCCACATTTGCTTTCTTTATGGAAAATTTTTCTACACAAAACTATTAAAAGAAAAATATTGAAATAGCACTGTCGTGACACTGATCTATCACTTTAACGAAAGAATATTGAACGATCGCGGAAATAATAATTGGTTGGTTAATAACTTAATAGAATATTTTTAATAGACAGAAAGAAGAGAGCGTACGATCCATCGAGATCGACGAATGTTTTGAACTGAGAACTGTGTCATGTGAGTCCCAAGTTTCGTGGGACCGTGAGAATATTCTCCTGTGGGCCGGCCAATCGCGAACAGTGGCTGGAACGAGTTCGTCTCCTCTTCGTGGGGGATATGCTGGAGCACATCTACCTATGAAACGAACTACTACATGCTATGTGTGCTGCTCACATACACGATCACATATAACTAGGCGAAACTTATACATGCACGGATTATTTTTAGAATCCAGCTAGTCACAAATCAGAGATTCATTTTGTTTTTTCTTTTTTACATTTTATATTTTATTTTAATATTCTTTTTTTTTTTTCAATGCGAACCAGTCAATATCACTGATATAGCATTGATAATAGTTCTTTGACCATGAATTTTGAAGAGAAATTGTAAAAAGAATGTTACGAAAAAGGTAAAGAACATTTTCTTGTATTTGTAAAAAAAGAGTTTTATGATTCATCGTATTCGTATAATCCCTACTGAGTGAAGAGATAGTGGGAGTAGGAGCAAAGGGATGCTATATAGATTTCGAAATATTTTTCGTGCATGTAAAGCAAATATTAATAAAACGTAATATCTTCTGACATGAGTGTATGAAATCGCAGTAGGTGAGCCGGAGGCGAAAAGTTCGTTACTGACCTTTCTTCCTTTCGTTTTAATATTGGAATTTTAAAAGAACATTCAACGAGCGTATGGTCACCATGCTTTCTGCTCAATGATTTTCTTTATAAGTAATACGTAATCAAGGCTCAGTTTTGGTAGATTGACGAATTACGCTATTAATCGTGAATGCGAACGGATGGTTTTATCATCGAGAGACAGACTGGCGAATATCACATTTCTATCCATGTACTAGTAAACGACACGTTGATCGATGGCAATTAAGGGATAAAAACGTTAATGAGAAGAAATTAAGGTAGTTATCGTAATGAGCCTAGTGCCAATAATGATAATTTTTTTATCTTATGCATTAAAATATATATATATATATATATATATATATATATATCTAGATAATATCTATAAATGTTATATTTTTTTATAGATATGTACTTTTTTTTCTTTTTTTTTTTTTTTAAATACTTTTTCTATGCCAAAGAATATTTCAAATTTTTGCAAGAGAGAAAAATAGTCATTAACTATTATTCTATTTGATCTTAATATAATTAATTAAAGTAAGTATTTAATATATTTCGGATAAATAATTGCACAAAATCATACGAGAATCAAATCATTGCGTAACTAAGTAATTTTATGAAATAGAATGAAATCACTGCGAATGAAATTTCTTCCCTCTGTAAAACCCATATATATTCCATATCCTGTTTTTATTTTTGTTTCTTTGAAAAACAAAAGCTCATGTATACGAATATTTAACGATATGCCAGATACGAGGAGAGTTCTGGCATTTATATAGAACGAAGATAGCCAAGGCGAATGCGTTTGATGCGGGATTTTCGGTTTTACACGATACGCTCGTGGAATTTCGATCGATTTCACCGAAATTGTAACTTGAACCATTATGCCAACAATTGGATAATGCTGTTCGAGACGTCAGCTAGGCATGAGAACGTTTCGAGTGGACGGTATAACACGTTTCTCTTGTGAAGAAACATCTGGCCAAGTTAGCAAGACCCTTTTCTATTTTCTTCGTCTTATTTATTATGCATCCTATTTTATCCCTACGATCGAGTTTTTAGCTTTGTTATTCATTTATTAATTTTATGCAAAAATATTGTAATTTCTTGGGCTTTTTAATCCCTATAACTAAACAGTATAACAATGGATAATAATCTAGATTAGATTTTTAACGGTATTAATTTGAAAGAAAAAAAGAAAAAGAAAAGTAAAGAAAAAAATCTTAAGAATTATATAATATTTCTCACAAGCAAATGAGCATTGTATCTCCTAAAGTAATTACCTTTTCCTCGAGCTGACAAAAATGGCGGAAAGAAGAACAGCCTCGCCGTCGTAATTTTATCACTCTTCCTCTTTCTCTTTCAAAAGGCAGAAAAGCAACTATGCCGGTATCCTTTTATTATTTCCTTGTTTTACAACGAGTCAAACAAGTTACTCCGACGTTCTAGCTTCGTCGAGACTTTTAACGGCACGAAACTGAAAATGGTGGAAAGCGGCGCGTCGCGCTAGTAACGGTCGTATAAATTCCGCGGAATTGCCCGATGCTCGTTCGTGATGTGTGCCAGCTCAGCCGGAGAAAGAGAGAGGAACAGACAGAGAGTATGAAAAAAAAAAAAAAGGAAACGATCGGTCGTCGGTTGATAGAAGAGGGGGTTTAAGGGAGGAAGGGTGAACGGAACGGAGTGGAAAGTTGAAGAAAAACCGTGGCGGTGTTTACTGGAACCGGTCGTGGAAAAACTTTTCAGACGGCGGCTTTTGAATGGTCGTCGATCGTTCGGCGAACTCTGCTAGCTCGTTTCACGACGTTCGGATTTACGGTCTCTCTCTCTCTCTCTCTCTCTCTCTCTCTCTCGCTCTTTTCCTCTTTTCGTCCTTCATTTCTCCTTTTTTTTTTCCATTTTTATCAGCAAATTCATCGTAAATTTATCGAGTACCATTTACCGCGACACACTTTTCCAATGAGCTTAACCACGTAAAGCTCGATCGGTTTTTATTAGTAAGACGTAACTTCGTACGAGAACCGATGACTTAAGAAGAATAAAAATTTTTCCCAAGTATATGCTGAGAATATTTATAGCGTTTTTTTAACAGAAAATATTATATGTATTTATTTGATACGAATGAGGGTGTAAGTGTATTGAATGATAATATCATATGTAATTGATACAAATGAACTTGTACATGTGTACATTCACAATTACGATTGAGTAAAAAGAAATTTTAATATAATTGTTAAACGCTAATAAGATTAAAAAATTTATTACCCATTGATATAATTTTTTATAGGCGATTTAAGGTATCTTATTATCACTTTTTGGTTAGCGATCGGTGCCGTATCGATCGCTTTGATTTACATCGAGACATACCTAATTACCTGGCGATTTAATGAAATCACGAATTTAGTATTCCCTCCCCCGCGATTATTATCAGATATCGGTTTAATAATGCGATATATTCATCTGATTTCAATACTTATTCCCCGTCTATATAAATTAACGAATATTCTATATACATGGTACGACTATATGAACGACAGCGTCTAATTATCTCGTTTCTCCAAATCACAGTTGGAGATGCTAATTAGCTATTATCTATCGCGTTATACTTTCGGAACGTATCACGTGGTTATTATACGCTTGAAAAGAAAGAAAAAAAAAAAAAACCTCCATCAATCCTATGAAATGTTCTCCTTAATCTGGCTTAGGGAAACCATCCGTGTTTCTATCGATTTATTTCATTATCAGAAGAAGAATATAAGCGTGGAATCGTTTACATCAACATTTATATTACTAAGTATCGATCAAAGTGATCAAATATTCCGTTATATGAATGATGAAAAGCAGTTTATTCACGTTGCTCTTTCTTTTCTTGTCTTTTATTTTTTCTTTCTTTGAAATCAAATTGTAACTATTTTTGATTTAAGAGCGAGAAGAAAGTTTATCATCTACCGGTTGTCGTGGCAATTGATTCGAACAATTACCGTACGGTGCGGCTAGGTGGTCGATGCAAATTGAAAAGCGAAATCATATTGAAAGCATTTCACTCGAGAAAGTTTGACGTGGTTCACGAAGGTGTATGTACGTAACGAGTGGCGTCGGGAGGTGAGAGGAGGAGTTGCTAGTGGAGGAGGAGATGGCGTTTGAGTTTTCGATCGGAAACCGGGTAGCGCCGTGCAAGGTAACGCGATTAACGCCATGCAAAATTGGACCTCTTTGAGCAGCGCGTCGTTCGTTCGGTCGACGATGCAACGCAGTTAGCCCTTCAGGAGGTGGCGTTAGAGGGTGGAGAAGGGTGAGTAGTACGATCGTCAAGCCGGAGAACGCGTATCACCGACTCCTACGTGGCTGTGTACAAACCTTTAAAGTGTCGAGATTTCTCGTGACATCACCAACGCGAAGATTTGTCTCCACCGAGCCATAAGAACGTTTGAGCTTTCGATTGCACGCGTTATCCTGATCTGATACGATTATCCGTTGCACGAAATGTCGTTTCTCTTTGATGAGAGACGCTTTCTCTCTCTCTCTCTCTCTCTCTCTCTCTCTCTCTCTCGTTCTTTTTCTCTCCCTTTTTCTCTTTCTTTCTCTCTTTCTTTTATAAAAATTATTTCTTAAATAGATATACAGGAAAAGAATTCATTATAATTTTTAAATTAAGACTCTGAATCATTTATAAACGTCTATCAATAAAGACATTATAAACGTTTCAAATAAAATAAATAAATATTAGCAAGCTAGTTAAAGAACCATGGTGTGGCATTGGTATTAAACTGTTAACTATGTTTGGCGGGTATACTCGTCATGCGAAAAAAGAAATTACCTTTTGCTGTTTAAATTATAATTTTATTATAAGCTGAAAAAATATACGTAAATTTAAGACGTTTTATAATATTTTGAGATAACGAAGTGGAAAGAAAATTAGACAGTTAACAGTCATTGTTGTAAAAGGTTTTATTCGGACCTCTACTAATTTCTGTAATGTATTCTGTTAGAAAGAACTGTCTTGCCTTGTCCTGTCCTATCCTTGGTTACTTTCATTATTATACTCGCTGTTAGATATAAAAATTGTCATTTTTTCATAAGAAATAAAACACAATTAACAGTTTAAGTTTTTTCAATAACGTAAATGAATTTTTGAGAAAGATCAATTGCCATTTCGTTGTAATTTTCTTTCAATTCTATAAAAGTTCAATATATTCTGTGTTTGACGTATATATACGTCATTTTTTTTATTTTTACTACATGGATACATATTTTAAAAATAGACCTACAAAAGTTAACAGGTTAATTAACGTTAACGATCAGCCAATTACTTTGATTTATATTTGTTAGTAAATTAAGATCCAATATGTATATATCGTCGTGACTTTGGTCTTGTGACTTGATACGTATAAACGCTTGGCAAATGCGAGAAATGGAGTGTAAAAAGAGTATCGTTTAAATGTAAAAGAATTCAACGTCAGACGTCAGAGTTTTTCTCTCTTTATGCGGCATTCATTAACTTTGAAGTCAATTTCGTCATTGGACTATTCGCCACCTTTACCAGGTTCACATCTAAGCACTGCATTTCGATGAACAGCTGAATATTACGTGGGCAATGTTGAACAAGCGAACGATGGAATAAATAGATAATTAGCAAGTCGAGAAAAGAAATGATAATTTTCGCATTTCCCATACTCATCGATCTTTCATCTTTCTCTTTCTCTCTTTTTCTCTTTGCCAATTGACTCACAATCTATATCTCATTACCGAGTAAGAAAAAGGAGAAAGACCGTAGATTTAAGCCTACATTTTAATAGACATTCATAATGATGTTTATCCGTGTATAAGTAAACTATCGTTGGGATTTCCGAATTTGGGTGATAAAAAATTGGAGATATCGATCGAAATGCTGATAAATATTATCATTACGATATTAAATCTATTGTTAATCTTGGATAATGGAGATTTAAAAAAGTTTTGTACCGGTTAGTGGTGACCTCCATCCTAATAGTCTTCGTCAAATATATAAGCGATATGGGATATCTTTGTTATGTAAGCTCGGTAGCTGCAATGTTGAAAAGACAAAAGGATCAGGGTACGATGGGAAAATCGGTATTCGGAAGAGGACGCATCGTAATTCCGGAGACACAGAGGATATATATCAGTAGGAGGTGGCCGCAAATAGAACCTTTAATACGTCGGCATTGTACGTTAGATTGGAATCGCCCTGAGCGATTCTCGGCTGGTTTCATCGGTCGAGAGATTGAAACCATTCCGACGAGCATAACCACCGTCGAGTTTCGTTCGTTTTCGATGGAGACGATCGGGGTGACCCGATTGGTTGCTGTGATACACTCAGTGTTCATCCTGGGACCTGAACTTAAACGTTGGTATGAGTTGTGCCCTACAAAAATACAGGTTTCCAATAACTGATATAGTCCCTTCTTTCTATCTTTCTCTTTTTCCTCTCACCTTGTCTATTCTCTTATATCTACTTTTTGCTTAGCCCTCTTTGTTCTTCTTCGACAGGACAGAGAAACAATGCAGCATGCGCAAAAAAGTATCCCCTCTTCTTCGTTTTACCCTCTGTTGGTTCTTTTTTTCTCTACAGTAACCATCGACAGGCACCATCTCTTCTATCTTTGTTTTGCTTTCTCTCCGTCTGTCCGTTTCTCTCTCTTTCTCTATCCATCTATCTCTTTCATTTATCTTCTTCTTTTTAAAAAAGTAGTATACATGTGTTACTCGGATCCTCGTGTTTGGAGTACTCCGATCAACAAACAAACTACGAACGATTCTTTTATCTTAATTCGTCAATCTCACGTGATTCATCTTGTTAAATCTAAATCAATTAATACTTGATCGAATAAATAAATTGATCAGCTTTAAATGATTTTTGATTTCACTTGTTAAATTGAACTTGGTAATCTTGTACTCGTTAGATTTTAGACCAGACGAGGAGTCAATTGAGATTATCCGTTAGGTGAACGTAAAGCATGAATGTTGAGCTTATTGCCAATTTCACAGGTGCATGAGCTTCGAAATGGGTTATGCTGTGTTACCATAGGGATTCGTAGTAGCGCACGGCCGTGCGTAATATCGGTCATTGACAGCGATAGTGTTCCGCAATGTTCCGGAGAATGTGCGTTCATGGTCACGCACATACTGGGTGGCACTAAGGTTGATTCATCGTTAGATTCGTTGATTATGGACCGAGGTATAAACTAGAATCACTTACAAATATTGTCTCTTTACGTATTGTTATGTTCTAGTTAAATGACTCGTACTATATACATTAAATATTTAACAAGTTATTAATAAATACATTGTTAATTCGTAACTGAACATAGGATTAGAGTATCTTAACCGATTTAATTTATTATGTAAAGTGTTATTGTTCGATAATATCTACTACTAAGTCTTCACTCTGAAATTTCAATCTGTTTGCTTATAGATGTACCTATGCATACGTATTTATGATTCAATTTTAATAGAAAGCGATTCGTTTGATATTCGAGGGTAACGATCGGATCTATTAGGCTTATACAACCGTAATACGGAGAATTGGATACCGGATAGCAAGTATCACCCAGTATATAGTTCGGTCGCATGTATATAGTCGTTAACGTGGCACACGTACGCACGGTAACAATGAACCACAGGTTTGTAGGAGAAAGTGAGGGGGGATACGCCGAGCGTTAATTGGTTCAGTGTCAAGGTCAAACCTCTCTCGCGCGTCATCGCATTATCATCGATTATTGGACATATCTCGTGGTTGTATAACTCTAAGTATATGTGTTTCTGTATTAGGGCGATATTACAAAGACCGATAAGACGATGATGAGATAGTGACCCACGATATGATACAGTTACTGTCGAATCGATTGCCAAGTGTAATCGTGTGTAAGTTAACATCACTAATAATGTCCTGTTAGGGAAGTACATCGATGAGCTTTCATTGTCCAGCACGTTCATTGTCTCGTTACTTAACTATACGCTCTGTTATATACGTGCCGATAGATTCAACAGGCTGAGATTTATAGTGCCAAGTCTATGTAGAACACAGTCAGCGTATGGGCCCAACTTTCACGATTCAAGTACCCAATGTGTTTCATTATTTCTTTTTCATTTTATCTTAATATCTGTGAAATTTTTTTGAAAAAGTGGTAAAACCAAAGATCTGAGATAATTCATTTGCCCATATATATGAAGAGATAAGCCAAGGTCGCAAAAATTAATAAAATTTACAACGTTAAAATATTACAAGAAGTTTTAGGATATTTACTTTCTCTAAGAACGGGAAGAAAGAAAACCTAGAAAGAAAGAGAGAGAGGGAGAGAGAGAGAGAGAGAGAGAGAGAGAGAGAGAGAAAGAAGAGAAAAAGAGAGAAAGAGAGAGAGAGAGAGACGACCTTGGCCTAGTATACGAGAGCAAAAGCGGACATCCAAATCCACGTGGTACTTCGTGCCTTTGTCCGAAGGTCGTGGTTCACAGTATAAGCGAGAAGTGAGAGAAGGATGAGTGCGCGTGAAAGAATTGCGACGAAAAAGCGAAGAATAGAAAGAATTGAGAGCGTCGGCTGGACGAGGAGCGTTGCAATAAATCGGTCAAAGAGTTCGCTCGACGTTGGGAGGGGTCGTTGTATGTATATGTATGTATCTACGGCGATAGTACGTGCCATGGCTCGAGGAGGGGTGTATACCACCGCGGTGGACACAGTTTTTTTCACGTCGTTTAGCTCGATTTTTTCCACTGTCAGCTGCGGGGATCGATCGAAAAGCGAACGAGACAACGGTGATTGCGTAATGGCCAGTGTGCTGTAGTGCCGATCGAAAACGAAAGTAGATGACGCGACTGAATACATATATAGATGTATACATATATATATATATATATTGTATATATGTATATATACATGTATATATATATGACATACAAACATATATATATATATATATATATATATATATATATATACATATACATGTACTACACATACTGGTTGGGGACTCAGCAGACGGACAATAACCAATCATGTGCAATTAACCTGTGACACCATGACACCTAAATACTCCGCTGTGATACCTACATAGCGGTTATGTTCCCATTATGTGGCCGTATCGACATGTGTTTCGCGCCGTGTCGTGGCACGCGCGTTGCCCGCGTTCCTCCGTGCATTTCTGCGTTCTATGATATGCCAGTACTAGGATGAGCGTGCAGAGATCACGCATAGACTATGTGTCTACCATGCCAACGATATATACGTACTATCTCCTATATCTCGATTACATTGGATATCTATAAGCTATAGATCGATTGCCTGTTGGTCAATAAAGCTACTGTATAACCAGGTCAACTTGCTTTTTCAAAAAAGTATAAAAATAATTGATTTAGCAAGTGCATCTGAGAGACAGAGAAAGAAAGAGAGAGAGAGAAAAATGTAAAGAAAATAGTTGTGAATTTCGTCATTATTTTGAGTTTAAAATTTTCTAAAAATAAAATGAGCAATAAATTTATGCAAGTTGAGTCGGTGTCTTGCAAGGACAATAATACAGAAAATATACCTGTGATAGGTCAGAGGTGGTAAACTTTAGGTCAAAACCCTAGGACTCCGCTGAGTCTTTCACGACAACCTGCCAATCCTGTTTCTCGCGTGACACCCCATTTAAACATGTCTCGTGTCTCTTAACCCGAAACTACATAGTTTAGGGGAGCAACGGGATGATTTGCAGACTCTGCAATAACCGGTTTCTTGCTGGAGGTCCTCTCGTCGTCTTGCGTTTGGGTGGCCTAGCGAATTTTGCACGATTTTCAATGCTCGATGGGTAACTCAGGCGATCAAGAAATTTAGCTTTATTCATTAGAAAGACGTTCATCGTGAGAACGAGACAATTTTTTAGGACATGAGCTAGCTCGAAATAAAAATTCACGGCCCTCCCTTTGTGACGAATAAACGTGAGATCGTAAGACTTCTAAAGAAAATAATGGATTTTATAAAAGGGAAGGATTAGATTCTTCTAAGAAGATGAAAGAGAATTTGACGTAGAGGATTGATCAAAGCTGTTACAAAAGCTGAGGGTTCTTGCATACGTAATTGTGGGATATTTCTCGTAGACGAATAATGTCTGTAAATAAAGAACAGCTTTGTGCGTCGTATAATACTGAATGATGAAATTTCGAAGAAACCGTGTTATCAAGCTGAAGTTGTAAAAACGTGAGAGTTTGGACAGTTGGAACGTTAACGTAGATTATGCTGGCTCTGTATCATATTAGTTGCATACACATATCGTATACATTACGGAATTAACAGATGTATTAGAATAATGAGGGATTTTCCGAATCCTTTTATAAAAGGTACATATTTCAGTAGTATTCGTTTTCTCGCAAACAAAACATATTATATTAATTTAAACGAGTTGTATTTCGTCAGCAAAGTAATATCATCGAAATCCTGATTGGTAAAATAAGTTGAATGACTTCCTTGTAGACTTATTGTACAGACCCGGTATTTTCAATGAACTCGAGAGAATTTATATGGATCGATGCCTCGATGCCAGCTTTTAGCCTTTGTTCAATTATGTTTGTAAAAGCGACGCTGACTTCTGCTATTTGTCATCGAACGACGGTACGATTATTGAACGCGGCATGGAGGCTGTTGATCGTAGGAAATGAATGAAACAAGTTGTTGTACACGTTTCAATACCGATTTAATATAGTACGTGAGTTTATAGTTATACCACCTTCATAATTTCAACGCGTAACTGAGTATGCGAGTTATGATTTTCGTAATCATAATTAAATGTGCTTTCATTATTATTAGTATAATAGATGTCTATTATAAATAGGATATGTAATGATTTTGTCTATTGTATCTATTGTAGCGTATTGTTAATGATTATTGATTTCTCCGCTGTTCATGTTGTAAAGCTTTAGAAATCTTCTAGTGGAATGTGATTTGAAATTAGATCCTTTCGAAATAACGCACGGATCGATCATTTCCTCTCGTTGAACGCTACCCCATATTCTGTCTTTTCTTCGAAACTCGTTCAAATAGATAAAAGTATCATGCAGAATGGTCGTTGCAAGAGTTGGATGTAGTGAACTGGGCGATCCAATTGTAGGTCTGACTGTGAACGCAAGTTCGACTGATAAAAGGAAACTTCGTGCAAGTTGATCGTATTGTGAGTTACCCAATGGTATTGGTATTACGAACCTGACAAGTTTCTCGAACGTAACGTGAGAGACTTTCTAAAACGTTACGTGATAAGGCGAATATTTTTCCAACCAGCGAACAATATATACGAAATAAAATATCTTTTAGGTAAAAATAAAAATAATTTATATGTACGATATAAGATAATGAAATAAATAAAATCAATTTATTATTAATCATTGTCATATTTAAAATTATAAAAATTTTACGGTTGCTATGGAAAGGGATTGAAAACGGGTTCACGTTCGTTTCAAAGACAAGACAATTTGTATTCATCCATTCTTAAAGCTAGCTAGCTCAGAAAGAATCCAATAGGTTCGGTATGTTTCTGCAGGATTTTGCAGAAGCTGTCTGCAATTCAAGAATATATGGAGGGGGTCGAGCTGAAGCTTTACTGGGGGTCTAACAATGAATTCTAGCTCCATCATAAAAGGTGCTTCCTCGGACTCAACCCCTCTTTTTTCCTCTCCTTCGAACACCAACTGGCTCTGATTCTGCAGAGCTCTATGCAAATCGACTCGAAAGCGGGTTTTTGCATCGACGACTACCGAAGTACCGTGAGGAAGGGCCATCAGTTTTAAGTTTCGAGCTGAACGGAGAAGAAGTAAGAGAATCGTACGTCGTACGCGAACGATTTTCGGAGCAGAAAACGAAAGATTGACGGAACGAAGAGGGTGGTAGTGGTGACTGTGGTCGCGCTGCTACTGCTCTTGGTGATGGTGGGGGTGGTAGTGGTGAAGAAAAATGGCGGGAAAAGCCGGTGAGTGCGTGGGCGCAGGATCGATGAAGAGCACAAAATGGCGACGGTAGAGAAGGACGGAAGGACTAGAAAGAAGAGGAGGCTGCGAGTGTAGAGGGGGTGGTTTTCAAGGGGGTGGGCGGCGTGAGAGGGAGGAAAAGAGAGACAGAAAGAGAGAAAGGGAGACAGAGCGACGAGGAGAGAGCAACGTGCCGCAGAAGGGAGAAAGGTGAGTATCGAAGGAAAAAAGAAGTCTGCGAAAAAATTGAAGCCAACGCTGGAATCGAACGTGGTCTGTGGGTCAAGGATGCTGAGAGTGAAAATCAAAGAGTATCGGTCGTGCTATCTCTCCGCTTTCCAGACGGCCCAGTTTTTTTTATTTTCTATCTTTCTTTGTTTTTCTCTTTTTAAACGGAAAAATAAATTCCTGTGGCGCGTATATGCGCGTACACGTTTATTATGTATCGTTTAGCTTCGCAAAATTCATTTGTCTTCAATCAATGGAATACGATGTATCATATATTTTCGAAGGTCAGATATCCCATTAATCGTCACTTACGTATTCACGTATCATACCTTCTGTTTTCCCGAGGTAGAAAGAACTTTTTTGCATGATATAAAAACTCTATTTCATTGTTAATCTAATGAGGCTATTGATTAGACGCTAATATATTGGATAACCAAATGAAAATTTAATATGATCGATAATGTACGATAATTAATATCTAATATGTTGCAAAAAAATGTTCACAAAATCGTGACCGCCAGTAGCTCGCATCGCTACGATTGATTTTTATAATTTATTGAACTTCGCTTTGCATCGGAACCATTAATCATAATGTAATACGCTACGCGCAATAGATTTTAAAGCAAACACGCTGTCGCCGAAGGTCATTTCTCTTTGTTTGGAAACGTCATTCTTTTCTTTTTAATTTTCAACGTAAGACCATACGCGATTTTCCACGGCCTTTTTATTCTCGGTTAAAGGCTATAGAAACGATTATTTTCCTTTTCTTGGTTATTACTATCGGGAATATATTAAATAAGGATTTTGCAATCAAACAAAAAAGAAAAAACTTTTTATATTTATTTCTAAATTTTTCTAAATTTTCCCTTTTAACGCGTGGAAGCATTTGACGCGTCTCGCGTTTGAGAATTAAAAAGGAACGTTAGAACGACGAAGAGCTCTGTTAAAGGATTGCTGTGAAATATTTCGTGAATATAAAATACTCTTTCATCGTTTAAAAATGGTCTCTTAAAGAGAAACGTATCTCGCAATTGATTTGTATCTTAATTAATTTCGATATTCTAATGGAATAAAAATAAACACGTAGATTCGTCGCGTTGATTCTATTATATTTTTCTTGCTTTTTTCTTTTCTATTCCTTTCTAATCCGTAAAAGAACACGTTGCATTGTTGAAGTCTACGATTGTCTTAACTGAATTTTTCTCGTAGTTTATGCGCGATATTCTCTCGTTTTTCCCTCGAGGTGAGAGTTGGTAGAGTAGTCGTAGAATACGGAGCGTGTTGCTTGGGTAGGCTGCAGCTTTTCACGACAGCTCGTAAAATAGAAGCAGCACGCCCTCGAGACCTAGACGAGAACTCGGACTCGAGGATCGAGTTAATTAGATATTGAATTAATGCTCCTGCGAGATGCAACGAGTGAGTTTCGACCGTTAAAATCATCGAACCAAAATGAACGTACCTATGAATTTTCTGAATTACAGAAATAGTCCCTTTAAAGGGACATCTTTCTTTGACTATACTACGTTATTCCTATGAATTTTCTGAATCACGGAAAGTAATCCCTTTCAGAGACATCATTCTTTGAATACACTACTTTATTTCCGTTCGTCGTTCTTCTCTCTCCTTTATTCTATTCTCTTTCGCTTACGTTCACTAGCCTCTTGCCACCCTTTTGCACGAAAGTCCGACGTACGTCCCTAGGAGGGTACGATCGAGCTCATCTTTACAGGATTTTAATTACCGGCGTATCCTTACTCTTAATTAATTATCTTTCCTGCGCCGTATCTAAATAATTTTAATTAAAATCGTCGAACGAGCCCATACTCCTTCTTTCCCTTTTATTTTTTCTTAACCAAACCGACAATTAAAAAATTTAATTACCGGCTTCGATTAAGTGCCTCGAGTGTATTAAAAGCTTGGATTTCGATAATGTAATCCATACGTTTCGTGTAAGAGCCAGATATGAACCAGACTGCTAAAACTGTCCTATCTATTTCTTTTCCTTTTTCCTTTCGAAGAAACTTGATTGCTTATCGGACGAGATGGGACGAAATTTCTGTCAAGGACATAAAATGCTTATCACGAAGATGACAAAAATGGTTTCTTTGTTATAAAAGCAGAAAGCTTTAGGCGTACGCGAACATAGGGTTGGCTATTTCTTTCTCACTCCCTCTCTCTCTCTCTCTCTCTCTCTCTTTCTCTCTCTTTCTCTCTCTCTTTATAGCCTAAAACTCCTAAGGGGATCGCTCTGGTAAGCGATGGTGATGTCGGCGTAGGCAAAATGGTGGCTTCGCCAGCGAGAGGTGACTTTCGTGCTAGGTACTTCGTAATGGCTAAGTTTACTTTGGCCATTTGTATCGAGAAGAGAGCGGAGTCCAAGAGAGGTGGAGTGAAAGAGGGGTTTCGGCGGACGAGGAGAAGAGAAGAGAAGAGAAGAGAAGAGAAGAGAAAGAACGGTCGGGCTAGACGGAGGGACGAGACGATGGGTGAAAGAAGGAAGGAGGGAGAGGGAGAGGGTGTGCTGCGGTCGGAGAACGAGAATGGAAGGAGAGTGGAGGAAAAGGGAGAAGGAGATATAGAGGGTGGGAAAAGAGAGGGGATAGAAGAGGTGGAAGAATCAGGGTGGATTTAACCGTTCTAGAAAGGGGAAAGAGAAAGAGAGATAGATGGATAGATAGGATGAGAGAGAGAGAGAGAGAGAAAGAAAATCGGGAGGAGAGGCTTGCTATAATAATTCACGATATAACGCCAAAGTACAACAAAGTTTTCGACTGATGGTGGTAGTGGTGGTGGTGGTGGTGGTGGTGGTGGTGGCGGTGGTGGTAGTGGTGGTAGTCGGACGCGCGACGTCGATAAATTAGCTTAGACTTTTTACATAATAGGAGGAAGAGCTAGGGAAAACGTATTCCTCAGTGGAGAAGAGGAGAATGAGGACGATGAGGGGGTGGAAGTAGAGGTGGTCTGCGGAGAGGTATACCTAACTACCTCCGACTCCGCCGGTCGTCTCTTCGGGTCAAATTAATTCCGGTATTAAAATTTGGCTTGCAAATATTCTCGACCCGCGGGCAAGCCGAGTGCGCTCGCTCGCTCGTGCGCGCGCGCCTACATGAGCGCACAGTTACGGTCTCGAAAAGGTGCACACGTGTACGCACGTAATTTACATCTCTTATTACGAGAGAGAGGGAGAGAGAGAGAGAGAGAGAGAGAGAGAAGGCTCAACCAGTTTTGCTTGCCTACTACCACGCTCTGATGTTTCGATGTGCCATCCTCGCGGCAACCAAAAGCCGAGAGGACCGTTGGTTCTTGCATTTTTATTCTTTCAATTTCTCTTTTTTTCTAAATTTGAGTGCGTAACGGTACTACCCGAATTTCGATTTTCACTGATTCTTTTGAAAACGAATTTTATCTTTGACTTTTTTCCGATTTTCTTTTTTCGAAAATTAGAAAAAAATCATAGTCTAATCGTTTTTGGAAGAATTTTGTTGAGCTTTCTCATTTAAAAATGTCGACGAGTATAATAATACAATTTCACGAGCAACCGAAATGAAAATTCAAAATACATGGAAAACTGAAAATAAGATAAAATGACAGAATGTCGATGTTGTGCAAGCGCTCTCGCGAATTCTCATGGAAATTTTCATATTCATGCATTCATTGTTTATTGGCGTGTCGCCGGTGAGCCGGAGAAGGAGGAGAGAATGCGTAGTTGCAGGCAGTAACGTAAGAACAACAAGGCATTTCCGACGAACATGTTCGAAGCTGAGAAGAGCTGTCATCACGGCCGACCTGTAATTGCTCGATCGTTCGTGAACGAAGCCGAGACGTTATGCAGTTTGTGAGATGAGAAGGATGAGGACAAAGAGGATACGGAGGAGGGTCGAGCAACGTGGAACCTCCCGCTGCGACGTGTCGTTTCCACGTACACGCGAGATACGCAAAATTAGTGCGCGCGAGGACCATGGAATGTTTGCAAATTTCCAAGTCCACCATAGTCGATTTCCATTAAACTCTGGCTCGTTCGAAGGGTCTGTTCGATACATGTTAAGCTACGAGTGTCTCGTAGGTATATTCCATTGCGAATCAGCATTTGCTCCATCTCTCTCTCTCTCTCTCTCTCCTATGCACAGCTTCCCAATCGATTCAAGTTTGATTAGTTCTAGAACGATTGAACTTTTTGCAACGTGCTCGTTTGTCACGATAGATTGACCGATAGATAAGAATTAGCAGCAAGCTTGATTAAAATAAACAAAAATTGTTGACGTTTATTTATATCTTCCCGTACAAATCTAATAAAATAATTGTAAATTTCTTCTATCCAAAGTAAATAAAAAAAGAAATATTTTGTTCTATTAGAGAATAAAGAAAAATAAGCGGCTAAGATTAATGACATTTGATTTCGTAGTCTTTCATGTTCCTCGTTTACGTCATTAAAGTAATTTTTTTAAGAAACACGATCGACTCATTCCCGGTGAAAATTTTACGAAAAGTTTCGTGAACCGCGAGATGGTTCATTCGCCCCGACGAGGTCTAATTTTCGAATCAGCCTCGGTGGCACTTCTAGCGGTTTAAACTTGCACAAGTTTTGATTTTTTTCTTAGCCGCATTCGCGTTAATTTGCCACGGCAACAGCAGCCGGTGCGCGGTTGCTTCTCACGCCATTCTCCTCCTGAAACGCGCGATTTATATATCTCATACTCTTGCGCAGACGGCGCATTTATTTTTCCACGGTAGTTAAGTATTTACTTGGATCGCCACATGTCGTGTTTGTTGCCCAATGACCACGCCGAATAGATATCTTTAGATCACCGTTAATAATAACCACCATCGTCACTAAGAATATCTCGTATTCGTTATGATTCTCGTTTCATCTACGAATTTTTACGAAAGATCTAAAGGATTACTTTTCTTTTTATTTATTCTATTATATCTGTCAAAATTATTTTATAATCAATCTATAATTTGCCAATGAAATAATATCTGCTATATGCAATAGAGTTTCTAAACTGTAGACTATTTCGAATAATCAATATCATCATTCGAAATTGCATGTGCCTTTGACCATATATAATCGATCATACGAGAATACCTATCGATTGGTTCTTGACCTTCCTAAATAATTCCTTCCTACTTGTACCTACCTTCTCGCATTCGATCCATTTACCGACACTTTCCTTTCTTGGTCTATTCTGATCGTGAATCGAAATGAAGGCCGTTTGAAAGGAACTCGACTGCGAGAGCTCGCTTCGGCGATTTCGATGAGAAAGGGAAAGGAAGGTGCAAGAGGAGGAATTGCGAAATGAATTTAAAGCGACACAGGGAGGAACGTTCAGCTTTGTTCTAATTGATCCGAGTCGCTCTTCTGGGTCGTGATCAAAACTCCGCTAAACCGAATTTGATTTGCTGAAAGCTTCTTGTAATTGGACGTAATGCTCTTGTTACTAACGACTGTGTGAATGTTTGCTTGAGAGAGAAAGAAAAAGAAGAAGGGGAATGAGAGAAAGAGAGACAAAGGGATAGACGATAAAGGATGAGTGAGATGGAAAGAAAGAGAGATAGAGAGAGAGAGAGAGAGAAAGTGAAGGGGGAATAAAAGGAGGAAAGGAAAAATGGAGAAAATAGTAGAGGTGGAAGAAAGTACGTCGAAATAAGGGACTGGTCCCTACCAAGGGACGACGACGTTGCGAATTCGATTGTCCTCAGGTCTGTCCTCTCTCATTCTCATCCTCTTCGTCTGAGTTGGGAACATTTCTGGACCCTATTTTCTACGCAGCCAGGGACAACCCTCCCGGGCACTCGTGGTCTCCGGAGGAAGGTGGTCCCCTCTTTCTATCTTTCTCTTTCTCTTTTCCGCTATGAGAAAAACACAGAGCGCGAAACCTCTTCAAATAAAGTCCCTAAGCGCTTGCGGGACAGCTTCAATTTTTCGCTCGTTGCACCTGCGGCTTTCGAACCACCCCCAAATCTGGTCGTTGGGAGGACCTGTTCGACATCCTCCGATCGGTGCTCCGTGGCTTAAGGGTGATGTGTCGGTACGCCGAGTGATATTGTGAAAGCGTGTCGCTCGCAACGCGGTCGATGGCCTGCGCGAATCCGCCATTCTTTCCATTTTTTCCATGTCCGACTTCCGATTATCTTTTTATTCTTTGTCGGCCTTTCATTTCGTTTATAGGTTTTCTTCAAACAGATTATATAAATATAAAAAGTTAAGATTTTGTTTAATAAATTCCATTCCATTGCTCCATCGATTATTATCCATTTCATTTTGGTAAATGTATGTAGGATTAATTAAATGAATTATAGAAAAATTAATTATATTCGCTTTCTAATAAATTTGATCTAAAGGTATTATCCCCATTGCTTTTATTTATTAAAAAAGGTTATTGAAAAAGGGTGCTTCGCACTGATCAAAGGTGACACATGCTAACACACAGATTACTATCGCCGTTCAAAGCGTTTAACATTCATTTTCGAGGACGTTTTGCACGGACGAACACGTTCGGAAAAGAATAATAATTATAATACGTTGAATATATAACGAGACTCTGTTTATGCGTTTTCTCGAGGAAAGATGAGTGAATTTAATGTAGTCGGGACGGAGTTAATAAAGAAGGTATGGACCATGTAATATTCATGAGTCGAGAAGAAATAGAGAAAAAAAAGAATAGAGAAGACTCGAAGGGGTAGTAACATCGTAAAGTAGCGCATTGTTCGTCGGTCAGGAGTATGTGTGTTTTAAAGGGATTTCTTCTTTTTTTTTTCTCTATGTATTTTTTTGTGCTCTCAAAATAATTGATACGTAATTACGCGTAAGAGTCAACGACTCGCCGGAATCAGTTTTTCTATAATTTGTTTAACAATGCAAACCTTTCAATCCCTTTAAATTTATTCTACACTTTATGTTAAATATATTTGTACTTAAATGATGATGCGTGATGCCATGAAATCGCATGACCTCTACGTTTTACGAGTCATTATGAATCGAGTACTAGTAACAGGTGATTCCGCGAATGGTAATAAATTGAATTTCTGTAAAATATGGATTTCACGGTATTTAAACTGCATCGACGGTGCATTACATACACATACGATATATACGCGTTTATCTGATAAAGCAGCGAATAATAATAATTTTATTTATTTCGTAAGGAATATCGTAATTGCCTTTGTACGAGCAAACGATTGTTAGGTAGGAAAATAAATTAACGCAAGATGGTTGGCTTCGATCGTAAAGAATTTTTTTGATTTTTGTAACAATGTTTAAATATCATTACGACGTACGTACATATTTGAAAACATACTATCGCCGATATGAGAATATCAACCGTTTTATTTTCCAAAATGATCGGTGTTATGATGAGAATTATACAAAGAGATGAATATCAAACGCCGCATCGGTTATATATTTTTTGTGAATATTAGCGAGTCGCTTCGTTGTAAAAGGGGATACGTAATTAGTAAGTTTTGGTTATGTTATTATAATAGAAAGAAAACAAGAGGTCTTGCCATTAACAAAACTATTGATTTTACGTCCATGTTTCTTCTCTTTTCTTTGTTCCTTCATATAAAAGACTAGTACGATTAAGCGATAAGCTAGAATTGTCTCTTTTGTTTTCCCTTCTAACGTGGATAAAGAGGAAGTAAGGACCGGTTTAAGTTAACACGACGATACGACCACCGTACTCCTGAAGAGTTTACTTGTAACGAGCCACTTCTTAATCTCATATCTTTTTCTCCAAATCCCTTGGACGCTCGACGTCAGCCATAACAAACTCTTGCGATTTGCATTTGCGATTAAATGAGAGTTAAGCCGAGAAGAGATGGCTAATAAAGCGTAAGGATTTCGTACTAAAGCCTAGTTTAATTCCTCCAATCAAGTCGAAGGTCTCGAACCGCGGACAAAGGACTATCTGGGATGAAGGTAAGCCTTTTTTAGAAGGATTTTCTTGCCGTTTGAAAATCGATATATTAACCTCGAGAAAGTAATTATCATGCGTTTAGTTTGAGAAAATTTTCATCAAAGAAAATTCATGAAACATTTTCATTTCTGAACGACTTATCTTCGAAAGAGAACCGTGTATTTTAACCGGACATTAGTGCAGAAAAGAGGGCTCCGTCTGGAGTAAAAGCGAGGCCGAGCGTAAATGGCTTCGATTCGGCAAATTCATGAAGCTCCACCGCCGGACTCCGTTTTCTTTCTCTTTCTTTTTTTACCTTTCTCTCGTTCTCTCTCTCTCTCTCTCTCTCTCTCTCTGTTATTAGTAACAACAAGGTGACTCTAGAATACGCGTACGTGCGTTAACTCCGGCTCGAAGGTTCGCTCACATTCTGTACTTTAATAGAGGGCTTGCGCGAAAAATGCGGAGAATAAGAGCGACGAGTTCGTGCGAAGGGTCGACGAACGAGAGGGGTAGAAGGGTGCAGAGAGGGAGAAAGAGAGAGAGAGAGAGAGGGATGAAGAGAGAAAAAGAGGGAGAAAGAGAGAGAGGGTGGAGAAATCTCCCTTCACGGCACCACCATCTCGGCCGAGGGCTGTTTTTCGCGTGACTCGCAAAATGGCCGCCACCCCCACCACCATCAGCAGCCGATGTGCCTGCCGGTTGGACTGAACGCATAGAGGACTCGAATTTTCTCCATCCTGCTCTCTTTATACCCCATTCGTTCGTTCGTTCGTTCGTTCGTTCGTTCGTTCGTTCGTTCGTTCGTTAGTGCATCTCTCTCTCTCTTTCTCTTTCTCTTTCTCACACACGAGGTTTATCCCTTCCGGAGTCTCACCCACTACTAGTCTCCCCACCATGTGTTTCTAGTAACCCCCACCCTAACCACTCGCGAGAGTCCCTATCGGCTATCCCCACTCTCCCAACACCCTCGACACAAGCAGAAGCCACCCTCCGTATCTATCTTCGACTTCCCCTCTTGCTCTCTTTCACCCTTTTCCGGCCACTCTTTTTCTACCCCCTCTCTTTCTCCCTATCTTTCTCTCTCTCTCTCTCTCTTTCTCCTACTCTCTTTCTCCCACTCTCTTTTCTTCCACCTCCATCACCGCTACATGATGTTCCAGGAAGGCCGCATAGGAATATTGTTACATAGAACGCGAATGAAATTTATAACTAATTACGGGAAAAGTTTAGATGACCGTCGGGTCGTTCGGTGGCCTACGAAAGGGGTGCTGGCTTCGGGGGTTGACGAGGAACGAGCTTGGACAGAAAGAGAGAGAGATAGAGAGAGATAGATAGATAGATAGACAGATAGAGAGATAGAGAGAGAGAGAGAGAGAGAGAGAAAGAAAGAGAGAGAGAGAGAGAGAGAGAGAGAGAGAGAGAGAGAGAGAGAGTGGGAGTTATCCGGGCATAGAAACCAAATTACATTAATTAGAGTGTTAAACGTCCGTTTCGTGAAAAAAGAAAGAGTGGGAGTTAATAAAATATAAGAGGAGTTAAGAAGGGTGGGTGTGGTATCGTAGCCGACGGCGAGTACGCGGCTTAAGACGGATTCCGTGCTTTTAGATTTACATAAATTCATGTCGTATATACCATTTTGTAATTAATCAGTACGCACAATTCATCGGATATTTTTTTCGTGTAGACGGGAAAACATGGCATCCCATTTTATTCGCGTTCCTTTCGGAATATTCGTATGTGTTCGACATCGATGTAACGTGGAATTCGCCTGCTTTATATTTTGCTTACTGTTAAATGAGAAGAATTGGAAAAATTACGTTCGACATATGTTATTCGCGTTCGATGGTGTCC